>NW_005187430.1:1190501-1214302 GCF_000239375.1 Pundamilia nyererei
TATATACATATATATACACACACACACATACATACACACATACACACATACATACACACATACATACACATATTTAAGTGGTCTGTTGACCCACTCCCAGTATGATTTTTGGCACTTTTGACATTTGAGGTAATGTTTGAACACGGAAATCTCAACTATTAAAGATAAAGGCCTGAAAGTTTCACTGGTATTTCTTAACATCAAAATCAATCACAATCTGTCATTTGGGTACAGGCACATCAGAAAATCTCTGGATTTTGGCTTTCAAGTCATCCTGCAAAGTTTCATATTTAAGCACACACTAATGAAAATTACAAAAGCCAAATTGTGACAATATCTCAATGACATATAGTTGAATTTCACAATAATTCAAATAGAGCATGTGGAATACTTTATTATATGAACTTCTTAGACAGAAAAATTAAGAAAAGGCTATATTCTTTCAACTGCCATTGTTAATTAATCATATATAACAAATTGTGGAACAACAACAAAAACTTCAGTAGGTAGTCTATTTGTATCTGAAGAGAAGTTTTATTCTAGTGACCTATTCTACTACTATCCTACTGCCCTGGGGGTCTCTTAAACTGCATTATAAGACTTCCAGTAGGTTTTACAAATGGAAGGTAGAGTAGGTCTCAAAAAGGAAAAATAGTTACATATTTAACAAAGTTCATTATTTTTGCAGTTATAATTTGCACACTATCTGGAAATCCTAGAATTGTGTACTAATATTTTTTTTTTGTCACTGAACTTATATTTGCTCAGTCCAGCATAAAAGGTTAAATAGCAGTTTTGTTTTTCTCAGAGTAGAGCCGCTGATCCTCCACATCGAAAGGAGCCAGTTGAGGTGGTTCGGGCATCTGACAAGGATGCCTCCTGGGCGGCTCCTGGGTGAGGTGTTCTGGGCAGGGAGGGAGGCCTGGGCTGCTCTGCTCAGGCTGCTGCCCCCATGACCCGGCCCCGGATAAGCAGATGTGAATACGTGGATGGGTGGATGGTTTGTTTACTTTTTTGTGTTTTTTATGAGTGTGCGTTCAAATATAGATTTTCCTATTTATTGGTCCAACATTACAGATCCTGGTTTATTTTAATGGTAGGAAAGATCAGTGAAAATTTCAGGCATTTTTTATAGTTTTTGAGATATTCATGTTCAAAAATTGCTTCAAATGTCAAACTGTAAAAAAAATGTTGGAACTAGACCATTTTTCAAAAACATATCTTGAAAACGTGTATTTCACAGCAAACATCTTTGCCCAGACTTTGAACCATGAAACTTTCAGGCAAATTGGAGATGGTGGAGCAGAAGGCCCACATTCACTTGGATGTTATGACGCTTTGTTCATTTTTTCTAGTTAGTTCAAAATAATATTTGATGGCATAGTAAATTCCTTGTTGCTGACCTGTGGGAAATAGATGTACAATTCCCAGAAAATTGACTAAATGAAATGCAATTTTTGGATGCAGAACATTAACCCTGGGTGATACTTTGATACCTGGCTTTAGCAAATAAGTCATTTTGGGGTATCAGTCCAACTTTTCTCTAGAGGTAGCAGTTCTTTACAACAGTGATGCAACCAATGCCCAACCAGATGCAGCTGTTCAGTTTTTCCAAAACTGACAATATGTATGACTGTCTGCATGGAATTCATCAGGGTTATTCTTATGCAACATAATACGTCAGGTAAAATGAGGCCAGAGGATCCCTGATGCCAGAAATTGAGTTGGGTGCCAGCACAAGTGAATCAAAGCAAAAATGTCTTCCAAAGAACCAGTCACATCAGTGCTGGAAGTCGTTCCATTTTAAGGCCTATCCTGGAATGAAATTGAATGGAACAAGTTGAATTGGTGATCCTTACGTCTTTAACGTCTTAGAAAATCAGCTGCAAATTAAATGGCAATGCATGAAAACGAACGTACATCCCTTCCTTTTAATGCTACTGAGACAAATCTGTATATGAACCAACAACAATAAAACAACAGTAAAAAGGGTTTGGCAATCCATTCATACCACTCTTTGTTGATGACACACACACACGCACACGCACACACACACACACACACACACACACAGAGAGGGAAGTTATACTACTGGTTTTGCTACTGCTACTGCTACAAGGAGCACACACAAACGTTACCATGGTGAGGAGGTATGCTGCTGGCCGGCCAGGTGAAGGGTCTTGGGCCGGGCGGCGGAGCAGCTGCCTGCATTAGCTGGCCGCTCCCAGTAGGGGTCACTGCGAAACACACAAAAAAAACGTGAAGAGGTTCTTTAACGACAGCCACATGAAAAAAGGAGAAGAAGAAGAAGTGGGAGTAAAAACAAGACTTAAATGAAGAATAAGAGGGAGAAAACAGGAAAATCAAATGAACAAAGACAAAAACGTAGGAGCAGAGCATAGGAACCAAAGACAAAATAACCATACAAAGCACAGTGCAAATGTCATGGAAAATCAGAGAATTAGATGCAAAATATATTCTGCAGATAAGCAGTAGGTAAATGATAATTTGGCAGTTCATGTGAAAAAATAATGAAAGATTGGGCATTTCCAGCTCAGTGGACAACAAACTGTGGACCTCTCAGTCTCAAGTCTATATGAAAATAACAGTCAAAAAAGAATCCAAATACTTTGTTTAATTACTCATAAACAGGCAGCTGCGATAGCTGTGGGAATATCTTCAACATAGAGGGTCCTGCGGATGTGATGTAATATGGCAATATCTGTGTGAACTGGGGGTAGCACACTCAGCATTATCAGCACCATTATGAAAAAGATTGCTATAAATGATATATGGTGCAAATATTAAATATACTATGTCAACTTATGTGATATTTCCCCCCCAAAAATAAGTTTAGTACTTAAAAGCACAATATTTACCTATGAAAGAATAGACATCTCAGAAAGCAATAAATGTAGGCTACACACTTATACATGTGGTACTGGCTAACAGGAAAACTAAATTTCCATAACAGATGTTTTCCATAACAAGTTAACGATATGTTGGTAACTTTGCTGCAAAAATATTACCGTACTGGCATTGAATCACGGTGTGTGATGACTTACTACTCTGTTATTTAACCGCCACAAACAATCCAGCATCAGCACAGCAGAGTAAATTGATGTACTTTAGTAATACAGTGCGAGTTTATCTGCAAACTTTACTTCCCTTAACACGAGTCACTTTGGGGTTTTTGTAGCTTCTTCTTTCAGGCATTGGAAGAGCGACTCACTGAGTCAACAGATGCAGTCAGTCTGTTTTTACTTTGTTGCATGAACAACTGGAGGCAGACAAACTGTTTAATTCATTTATTTACCCGTCTTTTTTATTCTTTTTTTTAATCTCCTTCTGCTGCTGCTTCTCCACTTTCCATGCATTTGAGCTTAGCTAGTTTAGCTAGCTCCACAGTGAAGCTGCGTTACTTCCTCGTCTTACACGTGTTTCATCAAGTTTGTTGCTGATCTGAATGCGTGACTGAAGTTTGAAAGTTTGACATGTGATCAAACTGCTTCCTGTGTGTCAGTGACATACTTTTTTAGGATCTACTTAAAAAAAGGCACAACACGTATTTCACTATAGAATGTGCAAAGATGGTCCAGTCATCCATTTTCTGCTGCTTATCTGGGACCAGTTTGCAGAGGCAGCAAGCACAGAGCCATAGACTTTCCTGTGTGTCATGACTAACCCTCCTCAATCCGCCTGTCAATCCCTCGCGGCTCTCACTTGTGAACAAGACCCACACATACTTAAACTATTCCACTTGGGCCACCAACTCACCTATTTTCTAAATAAAATCCCCCAAATCTAACTGCCACACAGGGCAATTACTTACAGTCTTTCTTACAGTGTTAACATCATGTACCCTCTACAAGAAGCCACACTAATTAAGGGGTATGACAGCGAAAGGTTTTTAAATCACACTCAAGTGCAAACATTTACATTCAAGGGGGCTTTAAATATGCCACAAAACAATGTGGCAACACATATTTAACACTATTTAACACTCTTTTGTTTGCTTAGAATATAATTGCTTATTTCAAGATGCATCTCCCACCATGACTGGTCGCCTAAAACTTCCCGCCCTTGGAAACAGTCAAAAAAAAAACAACTAACCTGCAGTTTGGTGGCAGATTTTATTTATTTATTTCTTTTCTTTTTGAAAAGCTAAATGTTGCCGATTGGGACTCAACGGGCAGGCAAAGTGACACCGGAGTCAAATACAAAATACAAAGCAGCCCCAAAGTGACTGTCTATAAACAGTGAATTATTTGAATTTTACACACCCACCAAAGACAGGCTGTCAAAACCCATGCCGGAATGGATTTTTCATACTGAGAAAGGGAGCGAGGGAGAGCCAAGGAGAATAAAAGAGAGAAGGAAAAAAAAACAGGAGGCAGAAAGAGGGAGAGAGACTCTGGAAGACACAGGAAGGAGGAGGAGAGAGCGAGAGGGAGACGCAGTGAAGCGATGCTGGCTTGCAGGAGAACATTAGCTGCACTGTGTAGCGCACCATAAAACCATTGACATTGTCGGTCTTGCTTTGTGGACAAGTATTATTGTAAAACACAGTTTTCTGAGGCGAGCCGGCCGCTATTGTTCTTGTCAGAGGGTGAAGCGAGGGCACCGCCGGCATAACTTATTTCAGTTTAAAGCTACCGGAGAAGGCAGCGAGAGTTGGTTTTCAAATTAAACGACTGCGATGTAAGTCCAGAGATTGTATTACTTTTAGATTTGATCTCTCGATGCATGACTAGGAAACAGATCGCTTCTGTTGTGGGGGAAGGGGAAAAAACAAAACAATAAAAGATAAGAAGAGCGCTGTCATCTGCAAGAAGAAAAGCAGGTTTGTTCTGTCACTGAGGTCGGTGTACTTTGTTGATTATACAGCAGGCTTTAAGCAGGTTTCAAGAGACACAGAGTCTGACTCGGCACAGAGACTACTATGTTAAGTTCCAGTCCATGTAACTGGCACGAGAAGATTCTAGGAGTTTTGTGCAATGTGTTGTGTCATGACTCACATTATATATTAAAAACAACAAGAGTAAAATATGACATCTGCCTGCTCCAAATCTCTTAGGGTAAATGAAAAGCTGCTTTACTCAGTTGTCCTTGTGATTGCCTTTGCTTGATGGATATTCTTAAAACCTGTAAACATTTATCTCGGTGACACTGAGTCCATCAATTTCTTTGGAGTTTTCACTTGTCAAGGTCATTGACTCTGATCTCATCAATATCCTTATACAAGCAGGGAATCAAATGGTTCTTAATAATGTAAATGCATCACTGTAGTTCAATACAAGTGATGCTTGTATTGAACTACAAGTGATGGAGGTCTGGAATGCTGCAGAGCCTTTTAGCGTCTTTTAGCTCCTAATTTTGGTAAATATACTCTTTCAGTCTTTTCATTAAAGTCTCTAATAAACCTTCTCCATGTGCTCAACATCAGACTGCAGTTAAGCAGTTAAGGACGAATGACTGAAGAAAGAGAAAATGTAATTACATACCACAGCTAAATGAAAAGTCACTGTTGACTTGCTGTAGACAAAGTATGTTTTATTTCACTTGCATGTCTTTTTTGCACACTTTTAACTTACAAGGCTTTGAAAATATGTGTTTGTCTATATGGCCAATTTAAAAGGTGATAAGAGAGTAGCCAGCTAGAAGCATGTGTGACTTTTAATGCTAATAACGCTCAAGAATTTGTCCATCAATTCCATGAATAAGAATCAGAAAACATGTATCCTTAGTTTTGTGTTTTTGTTATCACTGTAGCACTTCCTGGTTTGGACCCAATCAAAAGACCAGAATGAAAAGCTTTTTTTTCCACAGATACTTTTATTCGAGATCCTACCTGCACAGTTTCAGTGAACAATATTGCTCAACTCGGAAAATCATAGTAAAAAAGTTGCACAATGTTTTCAGACTGAATGTAATCCCAGATAAAACAACAACTATACGTGACTGGTTTTTAGACCCACCAATAACAATTCAGTCTGGTACTGTAGCTACAAGTGAATGTAGAATAAGCTTACCCCTCCTGTTATATTATTTCATCAGCTGGTACAATCCAGAGAGTGTAGCCAATCATCAACAAATTGACATACATGTGCCAAAAAAAATGAACTTTTTCTCTTATTTCTTCAACAAAAGTAACTATTAGTCCTTCTTTCTATTTCTTTCTTTTTTTTCTTTCTTTCTTTTTTACATTTTGAAAGTTTTAGCAAGATTGTTAATTGTTTATAATATCTCTCACACCATACAATTCCCAGGCTGACCAAATGCTGACATTTTGTCCCAGACACTGGAATGTCAGAGATACACATGAGGTGTTGTTTGGCGTCAGCGCCACACCAGCTGCGGCAATATTAGACACCGAGTGACATATGGAGTAGCATATGGGCTGTCTCATGTTTGAAACTGTGACAAAGTCGAGATATTGAGAAAGGTTGGTTATTGACGGTATAAATCAGATCACTCAGAAAACCAGATTTTGAATCCCATTACTTTTTTATTGTTTCACTTTCCCTCCACTGTAGTGAGGTTTACATTGTGATAAGGAAAGGTTTGCATTAAAATAGAATAGTAGATTATCAAAAATGAGATTTCTACACGATATCAGCCATGGTTCGGGCTAACAACAACCGGGCTATGGTGCTTCTGTTAAGACAAAGGAAGAATTTACCACGCATGATGAAAATGATGCAAAAAAGGGGGGGAGGGGGATCCTTTCCATGTTTTTTATGTGAGATTAACCCTTTAAGACCTACCATAGAACCAAGTCCGCCAGAGCTTATAGTATATTTTTACATGCTGTGGAGCCATTTTTTGGAGCATTTCAAATTGCTATTGTTCTGTCCTCACTAAGCGTTGTCCTCGTGAACGTAGACTCAGCTATACAGACAGCTAAACACTCTCCTAATCAAAATCCAGGGAACAGGCCAATGTGTTGAGTTGGATGATTTAATAAGGAAAAAGTGTGAAACTGTTGACAAAACCAGAAATAAACCAATAAAAATGTTGCCTCAATATACAGTATAACAAACACATATTCAAAAATATGAGCACAATATTTATCTGCTTAGTGAGTGCCCAAATAAAACATCAAATGAAATCACACTCATGATCAAAACGTTAAAGAAACCACATGACATATGAGCTAGCTTAACCTCACTAGCTTAGGTTATACATGCATTCAAATTAAATTCTAACTACAAACTATATCACGCCTTCACAACAAATAATAATGCACACAAGTTGTCTCAGTGATAACAAACAATATTACTCACAGATGATGCCGTTTATCAGCTTGTGAAGGCATGGATGGCAACAGATTAACGGAGGTGAAACTGCCTCTAGCTCGATCTTACAGAGTAAAAAAAAATACACAAAAACAACGACTAGAGGGCAAACTGCTGCAGAACAGAAAATACCTAATGCCAGCATAGCTATACATCAATACAACCACTGTAGCCCAAATTTTAATAACATGTCTGCATTAAGTGCATAGTAATTACATAAATTGCAAAAAAGTGCAATAAACTACAAAAAAATTTAAAATCGTTTTTGTTTGTTTAAGATATATTTCTAGTTAGACAAATTTAAGAGGCTTATCCCTCAAAACTGTAAATACAAAAAAGTTGCACAAACTAGTTTCCCACCAAAGGAAATGTCTTCATAGTTTTATTTTTGAGATACACCAATTTTCATATATCCATCCTTCCATCTTCGTCCGCTTTATCCGAGGCCGGGTCGCGGGGGCAGCAGCCTAAGCAAAGAGGCCCAGACCTCCCTCTCCCCAGCCACCTCCTCCAGCTTATCCGGGGGAACACCAAGGCGTTCCCAGGCCAGCCGAGAGATATAATTTCTCCAGCGTGTCCTGGGTCTGCCCCGGGGCCTCCTCCCGGTGGGACATGCCTGGAACACCTCACCCAGGAGGCGCCCAGGGGGCATCCTTGTCAGATGCCCGAACCACCTCAGCTGGCTCCTTTCGATGTGGAGCAGCAGCTGCTCTACTCTGAGCCCCTCCCGGATGGCCGAACTTCTCACCCTATCTCTAAGGGAGAGGCCAGCCACCCTTCGGAGGAAGCTCATTTCTGCCGCTTGTATCCGCGATCTCATTCTTTCGGTCACTACCGGTTTCATATGCAAAAAAAATTATTGCGCTAGCTTACGTGGTTGCAGTGCTACCAGGATTTAAAAATAGTTACGGAAAATGGAGCGTGTCTGCTCCGAACCGGCTTTAAAGGGTTAAGGGACTCGGACTGTCTGCACTGTATGTGAGTTTTGAAGGGAAAAAAGAGTTTTGAGAAAATGCACTGACTTTATTTAACAGGTACAATCAGTGTAAATGAGGTGGAAATGAATTTGTGCATGATACTGCTGAGTGGGTGAAATTTACTGCATAATGTAATACTTCAAAGTCAAGAAAAATTTAACTTGAGAATTTTTATCAGAGTTTCAAGGGAACACTTCACTTTATGAATTATTTTATAAGCTTAAACTTTTTTTTTCTTAAATGTGTTAACAAGGACTTACCTAATGACTATTAATGAATGTTTCCCCTGTAATTAGTATACAAAATAGTGTAGGCCTTTTTGGTGGTACACCAAGACCCTTAAAAGAGGTGGTGCCAAATAAGTCAACACACAAACATGTCAAAGTCCTCAGGATCCTAACAGCGCCTCAAAAAAGTCTCAGTCAGGTATTCTTTACATGAATACTCCTGCTTTTGCTCCTCCTTCAATATATAATATACAGTTAACGGATTCAGCTTCATCCCAAGAGTACCTGGGCTCCACCTTAGGGTATATTCACATTAGACTATGTGCCGGATGCACAGCCAATCACTATGTACCGCTGAATACAGTGCAGCTGGACGCGGGTATGGTGTGATTATCACCATGTTCACTATATATTGCCTTCATCACTGACAGCTGATTCCATAAAAATTGCTTTGTTAAGACATTAACAAATATGTGAGAGAGGACAGTGTGCCACCATTTCTAGTCCAGTATAGGAAGAACACTCATGATCGGCTCGGTACATTTGAGGTGGGTTAGGTGTTACAGGCAACATCTCGGGACATGCATAATCCTCACTTTTCTATTTTTGCTGCTCACCTTCATTTTATATCCTTAAATCTTTCTTTCGTCTTTTCTTTTTTTTCATATCGTTGTATCTTTACTCCTCATTCAAACAATCAAGCCAATCCTTTGTTTCCCATTAGTCTCTATTACAACTCCTCCAATCTTACATATTTTACTGTCCACATCCCTCTTTCAATTCAGGAACAATTTTTTGCAGTCAAACTTACATCTATAAAGTCACCTTTTAGCCCTTCTTCCTTCCATCTTTTTCTCCGGATATTCCTGTGCTACATTTTTTTCTTCTGACCCTCGTCCTTGTGCCCAACTAACCTGCTTTTACATGCACGTCTTTTTGTCCATCTTAACACAGTGGCCTCTTTCTCACATCCTTAAAAATCTTATTCCAGTCTTTCTTTTTCTCTTTACCTAAATTGTTGCGTTTCACTCCATCCTTCCCTTCTCTCTCACTTTTCTCTCTTTTTTTATCCATTCATTCCTGAATGTTGCCTTCAGGTTTCTTGCTGTCATTTTGGAAAGTAGACGGAGTAACCGTGCTGCATCAAACACGAGCACAGAAAATCAACTATATGCGTACGCATTAAATAACCAGTACAACTTTAGGCACACACTAATGGCGCAGCACCTCACAGAGACGTGCACTTGCATTGTGTCACACACCAACATGCACAAGCAGAAATTCAATAACCTGAGTATAAACACATTTGCTGGCTCACGCACACCAGTGCATGCACGCACAAAGACAGACTCATGGGTAAATGCACACTGAGATGCACGTAAGCAAGTAAACAAACACACTCTCGCACACGCGAGGTGCAGACACACACTCCATCAGGCCAAAATGGCAGTGGTGGGAGGCAGTACAATGGGTATTGCTGGGCGCCGGCAGAGCTAAATTGCAGACAGCGAAGGGGAGATCTGGGCCATTTTTCAAGGCCGACTATATATTACAAATTGGCTACCAGGGCATTGTCTGCGAATGCACACACATACACACACACACTTGTGCGCGTACACACACGCAAGTGAAAAAAAATAATCCTGGCTTGTCCTATTGTAGCCCGCAGAGCCGCAGAAATCTGCCCTTTTCCCTCTTTTTCAACAATTTCCTCGGAATAAACCATGTGATTGAAAATGTGTCAGTTTAGCGAGCAGCGGCGTCACCACACACAAATACACATGAAATAAAAAATGTATAAAAATCACAGAGACACCACAGACACACACACTCCAGCTTCCTGCTTACACACTGTAACCTCTCTGTTTGGTATGAGAATGTTTAAACACTTCCAGGGCAGGGTCAAATCTGCCCCTTTTGGAATATACACACACACAAAGAGACTATAAACACACATATGACACACAATATCACGAACAGAAACACACTTTCTCCCTAGCTGGTTCGAATGTTTTGGTCCAGGTTTAGTCAGTCAGTCATGCTTCAGTACAGCAGTTAAGCTGAAGGAGGTTTGGACTCCTAAACTAAATCCCTTCCCACACTCAGTGTTTCAGGCTGAGTGTAAGATATGTGTGTTCTTCAAAGGAGAACTGTTGCACTCCAGCTGCCGGTGCTGGCTTTTTTCTGGGACTCTGCTAAAGTGCTCCATGATTTCAGTTGAAAAAAATTCTTCTGTGTGCGGTGCCTGTATGCACATACCCCGAGATGTGTCCTGACATGACAATATAAGTGATTCCACTCTCATTGATATAACAGAGGGGCATGATTTGAAAACAAAAGCTGTTTGAAATCCAATGTTTGGGACAGTCTGAAGCCTGCTGAGATTATTTGTACAAACTCGGATATCATTATTTGAAATTCTTCCCATGTTTGATCCACCACTGGAACAGTACGGGCGCAAATAAGGAGAACAGTAACAGCTCCCCTTCCACTGTTATCATTATAAAGATCTGTTTGAGCCACAGCTAGCTGTTCTGTGTGTCCCTGTAATGGCCTGTTTCTACTACTGTTTGGGTATAAAAACATAGATATATGTCAATTAAATTTTTTTTTGTATTATTATTTTTAACCCTCCGTGACCTCCAAAGGTTAGCGTTCATGTTTAGTAAGTGTAGGCTCTCAGTGCACTGGTTACCTCAGCTGTCAAAATGCCAGGGGTGAAGCCTCTTGAGGAGGCAGTAAAAAGTGTTTAAAAGGGACCTTCACAGACTCAAATGAGGCTGATGAGTCTGTGAAGCTCAATTCTGACCAATGATGGTAATACTGAAGTTAGCTGCTGAGGATATCCTGAACTTCTTGGCAGGCTCTGAGGTTTTTGCTGCTGTTAGCTGGTGTTACTGAAACGTTCTTTGCTGTGGATCTAATGTTGTCAAATTAATAAGGAAATTAGCAAATAAATTGCCATACAATGTGTAAATGATGTGTCAAACAATAAAGTTATCCTTTACAAGTGTTGTTGGAGCTTTAACCGATCCAGACTTTATGCTCTTCTCCATTCACCTTGGATGTAGAGAAGTTTTGCCAGAAACCTCTACTCTGTTTCACACATCTAAAAAATGTAATTTGAGCTTGTAGTTTCTTTTCCCCTCAGATCTGCTGTTACCTGCATTGAGCTAACGTTTGTACTGGAGCTTCAAAAACTGACAGCTTTGACTAACCATCCAAATTCTAGGAGGATAAAACGAATGATAAGTGCTATGATCAGATATAAGAAGTCGCTGACGTGCTCTCTGTTTATATGAAGGTTATTTTCTGCTCAGTTTATAAAGGGTGACACGTGTAGGCATACACGCAGAGACGGTTAATCCATGTTTGAATAGCCTTTATTGTCATTGTACAAGGTACAACGAAATTGGAGTGCCACTCCCTTGGTGCAAAAAACAAGCACCAAACTGGAGAGCTAAGAGCCGCTGCACCCGCGCGCGCCGCCATCTTTTTCCTATGTACGGACACATGAGGTGCTGACACAGTCTCAAATGATCCTTTGAGTGAGAAATTGCCTTTTTATAATGTCCTCGCTCTTAACCTTGAAAAATAATTTGTCCTCACAAAGATTCACATGCAAATATCACACATGCAGATGCACACGCTGGCACGCAGGTGCACAAACAGTGTGTAAATTGAACCCTCAGTGGCAGACTTGCACCTGCACTCCACCACAACAACACACATCTCTATCTGTTCTTCCTGACATGTCGGCCTCCCTCCACGGCAGAGAGCTGAACAGGTCTAAAGATACCATTCACTCACACTTCTCGGTTCACCATATAACAAACAATACGTACAATACCGCTGACATAGTGTGTTTATTATCGGCAATAAAGAGTTGAAAAGTTTTTCCTCATGCTGGACATTACTCTTTTAATTGTTGACTCAGAGATTCTGCCTTTTTGTGCTTTAAGATCCCACCACCTCATTTTACACCCTCATGAGTCTCATGGGTTTCTTCATGGGTTAGAATCGTCTCTGTTGGCTTTTATGAGACTTAATTCTCAGTCCAGTCGTCTTTTTTCCTTGTATATATACCCGGTGGTTTTATGTAAAAAAAACACAAAAAACATTGCATTGATATGCAGATGACTCACTGATTTATCTGCCAGTGAAACTTAAACCCTAAAGATGTTTGAAATGTTGAAATGAAACTGTCTAGTGGCATTTACACAGGCAGACCACATTGTTAATTAACCAAAGAAAGAACCTGACTTTGATGTTTGACAACACTTTCACATTAAGCACTGAAACATAATTGTTGGTGCTTTTTTCATTCACTCTGAATAATGCTAGCTCCTTACAAAGGTTAAGACTTTGCTTTAATGATCATTACAAGGTAATTAAGACATTAATCTGGGCTTAACTTTATCACTTATATATTTATTAAATTCTTAAGAAAAAAATATAAATATAAATATATATTTCAGATTTCTTTTGTGCAACTTAACAAATTTAGTATCTTTAATGAATATTTAATATATTGACTCCCTCCAAAAATGTACCTGAGCTGTATTTAAAATCACTTCAGTTTTACGATCTAAAGCCAAAATTTCATTTTTGATTATAATGTTTTGGTATAACTGACTTTGAACATCAGTATCAGGGGATCATAGTTTCAAAGTTGCACCAAACATTTGCACCCTGCATCATTTATCTGTTTTATAATATTTGACTCATCAAGACAACAGTCTCTCTTTCTTCAATACTTTACACTTGAGTATCTGAAAGAAAAATATGCCTTAAATGCTGTTTTTTTTGTTTTGTTTTTTTTGTTTTGTTTTTTTTTAGCAAATATATGCTCAAAGTATAAAGATACAATATATAAAAAATAAAGTAGGCAAAATATTCTTTATAATTTGGGAAACGTTTTATCATCCACTAGGCCTAATTCTGGCTACATGACTAGAGTATAAAGTTCAGCATATTCAGAGCACTGTTGTTCATGACAGCAACATAATTATTCTTCCCCTGGAAATCCTTTAAAATATATTTGTCTGTTTTCTCATAAACCTACTACACCCAAGGCTTTTCAGCTCATCAGCAGGAGAATAAATGCAGATGAGTTTACACACATGATCAGCAAATAACAAAAATAAATCCAGTGCATGCAACGCATGCGCTGCAGAGTAGTGCATGCAACCATAATGGATTCTGTCATTTGAAATGGATGAAGTTCCATTAGAGAGTGGCACAGTCGCAGGGCTAAGTGTGATGAAGGGCGAAGCTTCAGCATCTCTCTTTTTATTTTAACAATGACAGAAAAAGAGACATCCCGAGCCCTGTACACCTCAATGTTATTCCACCGACTGTTTGTGATTTTTTTCATAATTTCAATAGTGTTGTGCATTTCAGATGCAGACAGACCGAGCTGATGTAAAACAGTGGAACAAAAAAAACGTGCATTTCATCAGAGTCAAATTAATAAGATGAATAGATACAAACCATGAAAGGAGCTGCACAAATTTAAAAAGGTGGAGGAGGAAGGAAAAAAACTCCCCTTCATTAAAGAACATAGAGAAGGTGCTCTTATTTTTTCAAGAGTGGCTACTTCCACACTGTGATTGCAAATCAGTGGTAATTTCTTATTTGTATTTATTCACCTTTCCTGTCCTTTAACACATTCTGCTCCATCGCTGTCATGTCTTCAGCTTTCCCTCACCCACCCCCAAGCTGTTTGAAAGCAAAAAAGGTCTAAAGGTGTTGACGCACACACATACACAGCCACACACACACAAACTAACACACACCAAATAAAGATGACATGTTTATTAATCACCTCTTTAGCAGAGCTATTGCCCTGATTTACCACTGATTTCTTAGCTGTCAACACTGAGGACAGCCGCCTGACATTTACAGGTAGAACCACTCTGCAGCATGGCTCTCTCTCTCACACACACACACACACACACACACACACAAACATAAAAGCAGAAGCTCAGGTTTCCCAGTACATGTACAAATTATGCACATACACTCAAGCGCAATAAATCCGTATATGAAAGCACAATGAACTATACTCTCTCCATCATAGTCTTCTCCATCACACTTTCATTTTTATCCCTCTCCTCTCTGCCACATTCCTTTTATCAACTAATACCCACACATAAAAAAAATAAATAAATTCAAAACAGAAAACCCCATTTCCAAACAATTACTCTGAATCCCGTTTGTGAACTTGACCTCCCACACAATGACAAACCAGCCGTTGTCATGGCAGCGTTAAATTATCTCCTCATCCCGGATGAGATAGACTTGTGCAGAACTGACCACCTGGGGATTGAGCCACACTATCTCTTGGGTCCATTTCTCACCCTGACTTCCTGTCATGTCAGGATTACATCAGCAACTATAATCTTACAAGATCAAAGTGGACGCTGATGCACCCGTCTGATTGAAAAGCCTCAGAGTGTGATGTAAAGGGGCCACCTTTGATCAACAACACATCAGGGAGAATTTCATCAATGCAAACTTGGATGAAAAGCGATGAACTTAAAGCTCAAAGTTATTAAATAACATAAAAGATAATATTTCAAATTAATTTTGACATAATTTATTACTGTTTATGTTATTATTATTCAAATAAAGCAATATTGTCACCAATTATTCTTTGTATTCAATTGTATTTTATTTATATAGCGCCAAATCATAACATCGATAGCACTTTATATTGGACAATAATACAGAAGAGACCCCCAGCAATTAGACAGCCATCTACCATGACTGCTGGGGGTGAGGGGGGAAGACAGGACAATAGATAGACTATGGAAGAGATCCAGAGATTAATAATAACTAATGATTATATGCTAAATGTTATAGGTTTATAGTTATAGTTGTTCATAAAGACATTTGACTGCGGAGAACAAATGATTTCTGTAAAAAGTTGAAATCTGTGATGCCTTCAGTTCAGATTCACCTCTGCTACAGACGGATGTCAGTTTCAGGTTCTGTCTCCTAGAAAGCCTCCCAGTTGAATCAAGTTAAAGCTGTGACATCAGCAAAGAATTTCTGACATTTCAGCCCTCCCATGTCTTTCTATCTGAAGGATGACAGAGGAAGTTTTTGGAAGGGAGCCGTGAGTTTGAGCTGCTCGAAGTCCGTTTGATGTTCGAAGCGTCTTGCCATGTGCTTAAACAGCCCCGTGAGTGGGCATGTCACCAGCAAGATAAGAGAAATCAAGCACTCCTCATGTCTGGGCAAAAGGTTATTTTGACATTCAGGAGGAGAAGAGAGGAGTGTTGTTACACATCAGGTTTAAGCCAATAACCAAATGTAAATATACAAAAATCTGGTAGAATAAAAACTTTGTGCTTGACATATTTTACATGATTATTTGTAGGTTGCTGCTTACTTTTTATTTTTGTATTTTTTTATTGTCATTGCCTGACTGTTTACATCACAGCGGTTTGAAGGTGCAAATCGTGTTTGTTCATTTCGACAATGGCCGTTTTGTAAGCTGCTTCGACAATTGTGATCATTCGATAAGACAGCTTGTTTGGAAGACTGACAGGAGGACAAGAAGGAGAAGACAGAGGGAGGGAAGGAGGGAAGGAGGGATGGAGGCAGGAGGCAGAAGAAAACCAGAGAATCTCTATTTTCTCTCACCTCTGTATCGCCAGACATCCCAGCAGGACACAGTAAACAAGAGAATGTGCGCGTGTATGAAGGAGAGACAGAAAGAGAGTTTCCAGCAGATTTCACCACAGTCATTCCGAGGTAAGACAGGATCAGCCTGAATCCCTGCTGATGGCACAGAAGCACACACACAAGCACACAAACTCTTGCCACATGTGCTGGCACTGATCAAAAACCACAAACAACATAGTAGTGTGCTGCAGCATAGCAGTGCGCTGCAACGGTGTATGTCCAGAATGTATATTGTGTTTCGTACGATCTGTGCATTAATCAGTTCTCATTCCTAGCATTCGTTTAAAAGTCTGACTATGACATGCACCTTGCTGCACATTCCCCACAGGTATTTATCTCATTCTGACAATCCTGATTGGCTGCTGATCGCAACTACTGCATCAAGCAGAACCACCCATCCTTAAGAACCTGTGCTACTAGATATTATCATTGATATTGTTCATACATCTCTTCTCACTTCAGAGCATATCCCAAACTTCATATAGGCTAGCTAGCTAGCATAACGGTCCATATTCAGGATTGTTAGATAACTTCTCTGTTGCCGGGCGCTAGCTGCCTTTTCCTCATCTCATCCTGAGCTTGTATCTTCACCATTGACAGGTGCGTCCATTTAACACTGTGGAAAAGTGTTTTATTGCTGAATTTTAGTATGGCATGGATCTGTGTTTCCCTGACACCAGAGGAAGCAGCGACTCCGCGGCTTAACTGTGCGTTTGTGCCACTAAAATATCGTAAAGTGAGACACCAGGCTCGCTCGTGTTGTCCCGGACTGGAACCTGCAAACACACATATGTGCGTATGCACAACCACACACTGATCAAAAAACACAAACAAATAGAATAACTAGTATTTAGTATTCTATTTAGAAAAATGTTTTAACTATGTAACTAATAAGAAGATTCAATTCAGTTGGATTTTATTTATATACTAACAAATCACAACAGCTAAAGGAGCATTATAGTGTAAGGTAAAGACAATACAATAACCCTAAAAATCAGATGACCCCCTATGAATACGCACTTAGTGACACAGGGAAGGAAAAACTCCCTTTTAACAGGAAGAAACCTCAGAACCAGGCTTGGAGAGGGACAGCCATCTGCCATGACCGCTTAAGGTAAGTCGACAAAAGGCACTCTGTAGGAGACGCAGAGATTAAGAAGAAGAGTATCGCTTTTCCTGTTGTTATAAACAAACTGTATATTTATGACAGAGAACGAGGAAAACAATTTTTTACCTTTCAGTAGGGAGCACTGGGCTTGTAGCTGATGGCAGCACAGCAGGAAAGCCGGAAAGTGTTGCGACAGACTAACAGGAGTTTTCCTGGGCTTTTTTGTTCATGAGACGGCTGAGGGAGGGTCCTCTAAAATTCATTGAGCTTGATAGTGTCAACTGCTCCTTAATGTTAACTTCAAACAAAGAAAGCCAAACTGGGCCCGATGTCTCCGATTTGATCATCAAAAGTTTGTGTTTCAACTGAGAGTAAATCAGCCCAGAATATCCTCCCCCTCTGAAGTAATAATCTCTGGATAACATGACACGTACTCTAGGAAGGTTATTAGGCGAAGTACATAAGACTGCGAGAGTGAGAGAATGAGTGACAAAGAAACAGAGAGGCAGAAAGAAAGAGGAGTTTAGTGCTTGTCTGATCCAGTAAATCCAGCCGAGTCAGACGCAGATCACAGCATTGTCTGTCAACCTCAATCTCCCTCTCTCTCTCTTCTCTCTAGGCATTACTCTCTCTTTTCCCTTCTTTTGTTTCTCTATTAGTTTCTCTTTCACTTTTTCACTGGGCTCCAAATCTTTCCCTCTCTCCCTTCTTTTTAAAAAAAAAATTATTTCGCTCTGTGGCTCGATCGCTCATTCTCTTCCCCTCTGAGCTCCAAATCTCTCTCTCGTTCTCTCTGTCACACATCACTGTTCACTCAGATCCTCTGGCAACTCACAACACACTCCTCTAGCTCTCTCCCGCTCTGTCTCTCGGACACACACACACCACAGCACTCACCACGTCTCTGACACATAAACACTCTCACAAATACACAAACATAAGTCCTCCCCCGCATGGACACACACTCCTCTCTCTCTTATTTTTTCCCCCCCAATACTCAGACATACACATGCATACACACTCGATGCTTGACTGACAGGCCTGCCCTCATGAAGCTCTTTGACATTCACAGTGTGTCAGTATGAAAACAGAGAAGATGAGGGGCTTCAGCTGGAGAATAGAGCTCCTTTTACCCCTCACACACTCGCACAAACACACACTCACACGCAGCTCTCCAATCTGCTGATGATACTGCACCGATCAGATTTGCATTTCAGCGGGCAGCATCACTTTACATTTGAAGAGGCTCGTCCACGCAACGAAGCATCCGCTGCAAAACTGGACAAACAAATGCTGGCGACAAAGTGCGAATCACTGCCAAAGTTATTCGCAGGAAACTCAGCTTGATGTGCGAGCCTAACATTACCAGGTGAAGGGCAGCGACAGAGCCTTCATCAATTTTTATGCAGATCTTAAGGAAAGCAAACACGTTTTCTAGTGAGCCATTGGTTTTTGTTACACATCAGTGGAAGGGTTAATTGTATGGTTGAAGAATGGCTCTTTAAAAAAATGTTGAAGGAGGTCACTTGTGCTAAATGAACTAATTAAAGTTATTTCACAAATCATCTGGGATTTCTGGAAATAGAAGCATATCTGGATGTCAGGAGAGTCTGAAAGGTTTTGGGTACAGGTGTAGTAGGACATTTGCATCCATACAAAATTATTGTATGTACTGAATTAACTCTTAGCAGCAAATGAATGTGTGTTGTTGATCAGCAAACATGCTGGTCATATTTATTTCCTTCCAGCTGCAATGTGACAGAACATATTTACAGCTAATGGTTTAAAAGATGCAGACACAGATATAAACCTATCTCTGCATCTCTCTCTTCACCTGATTATCTCTACATCGTGGCGACTGTTAGCGGGAGGAACGTAACATTTTGTCCTCAAAGCTGATGTGTTAGAAGCAGGAAAAATAGACAAATGTAAGAATTTGAAGTTTGATAAGAAGCAGATTTTAATGGGTAGACGGTTGGGTCAGAGCATTTCCAAACCAAGATGTTCCCGGTCCTCAGTGATCTGTATCTATCAAAAGTGGCCATCGGTGGAAAAATAGTTCAAGAATGATTTGAGGATCAAAACGAGTTTGAGGTGCTGACTTGCCCTCCAAATTCCCCAGAATTTAATCCGATCGAGCATCTTTGGGATGTGTTGGACTAACAAGTACAATCCATGGAGGCTCCACCTCATAACTTACAGGACTTAAAGGATCTGTTGCTAACATGAGATACCACAGCACACTTTCATTCGTCTTGTGGAGTCCATGCCTTGACAGGTCAGGGCTGTTTTGGTGGAAAAAAGGGGGTCCCACACAATATTAGACAGCTGGTCATAAACCTAACCTAACCAAAAACCTAAACCTCTTTTCCAGTTACACACATGGGGCATTTGGAGCCTGTCCCAGCTGCTGCAGGGTGTGAGGTGTACACCGTTGGGAGGTCGCCAGTACATAACCCCATTCATGCTAGCATCCACACCAACGAGCAATTTAGAATCACAGATTAAAACCATGAAACGGTGAACACGGGCAGAACATGCAAACTCGCGGCACGGCCCTGCCACATAAACAACTACGAGTGCGTCGCTTTAGGCTGTCACAGCGCCACAGCGACAGACTGCTGCTTACTTTAACCTTCCTGCAAGCCCATTTGAATACACTACAGAGACGTCTGGCTGATAAAATCATTTGGTTTAATGTGAAACCACCCAGTTCAGCGCTGCTCGTTTAAAACGCCGCTGATAAAAGAGGACAGATTTGTCTTTCCTTTTCTGTCCGTCTCCATTCATATCTGTGTTAATACAATTATATCTGGGAGTGCGGTGTGTGTAAAATGATGGATAGAGTATAGATAGATAGATGGATGCTCCTCGTTAATAATTCACCAAGGTGCCATTTGCAGTCACTATTCCCTGCACATTTCAGCCTATCAGGGAGATTTAGCCTAGACTCTGATTGGAGAAACAGAGGGAAAGACATCACCTGTTATGCAAATGCAACTGGATATTTTGTGGCATCATTGCCTGACTCTTTCCTCATTAATCTTTACACATTTTTTTTCTTCACAACTTGCCCGTCTTCAGTATTTGTTTGAATCTATATGATGAAGAGGGCAATAAGAGAGTTTTGAAATTATCTGCTTTCCCACGTCTTTTTCTATTTTCTCTGTTACTTGCGCTTTTTATCATCACCATCACCCTATCCTTCCTGCTTTCATAGCTCCGTCTCTTTCCCTCCCTCTGTATCCTCCTCATTCCGCGTCAAGGAGAAGTGAAAAACATTGTCTCCATCCAGACTTCAACTTGTAGAAAAAGAAAGTAAATCTTGGACTGAAGTTTAGGGGGCAAACATCGAGGAAGACGACATCTGAGTGCTGGATTGAAGTCCAAGTTGAAGGGCAAAACTAAAAACGTAGTTTAAAAGGCACAAAGTAAGTCGTGGTGTGTTATTTTGGGTGGAAGTGGGGGAGGGGCGGGTGACTTTCCTTTGTCAAGTTGACTTTTAAAACAATGATTTTCGAATAGAGATGTTTTAAAAGTGCACAAATCCACAGGGAGACACCGAGAGGGATCGGAAATTCCTTAAACAACTGCACACAGCAACTGATGGAAACTGCTGTGACTCCGATTGTTGTGATTTAAACAGGCGTTTTTTTTCCTATGTATGACTGTAAGGCATGACTACCTGCACATGCACAGAAGCCTGGCTCACTATCTAAGAAAAAAATGATAAATGCAACAAAACTGATGGATGGGACACGTTTCCTTAAACCATGTTTTAAGAGGTCAGCCCACTGCTATTTGAGAAAATGCAAAGAGAAATTATGAAAACATCTCCACTAGTCTAGCAATCTAGATACAGGCTGGAGATGAAAAAATAGAACACACAACTAAATACTGAAATGGACGGGACACATTCACCACAGTCACCAACATACTTATAATTATTTCATAAGCATAAATATGTCATTTTTAGTAAAATAAACTAAAATATAATACCTTTAAGGGTTTATTTCAACTCAATCAACTCGCTTTGGGGAAAGCGATAAGGAAAATCTCCCCAGAAACAACTCTGAGGACATCTCTTACAATGGGGTATTAGAGCCACAGATGGTAGAAAAAAAATAATGGGCAGGGCTTGAGGGGGACGGGGGGGGGGGGGGGACGGGGGGGGACGGAGTGTAAAACTATGAGAAAAAACTCAAAATTTTCAACATTAAAGTGGCAAACCTATGAGAAAAAAGTGGTAAATCCTTGAGATTAAAGTATCAAATTTATGAAGAAAATGGAGCTCAGTCTGAACGCCAAAGTATCACTGGGAGAGATACTAATCCCAAGTTGCAATCTAACATTCAGAGTGTGAATGTTAGATTGAAAGCATAGAAAAACGTGCAGATGGGTGTGAATGGGAAAATTAAAAGCTGAGAATCCCATCACATGTTTTGAGCATTTTAAGCTCGATTTAAACTTTTTGAAGTTTAAATTCTCTGCAGCCTGTTGGAGCGGGGGGTCTGGGAGGAGAAGTTGGCCGTCCGATTGGGGTCTGGAATGTGGGGCCTCCCTGCTGCTGCCGAGTTGGGGCAGTCTGCTTCTCCCCACCCCAGGGAAAAGGGTAACGCTACCTACGTCGGGGTGCAGTTTCCCCCTCCAGGGGCAAGGGTACCTAGACCTGGGGTATAGAGTACGCTTGGGGAGTGTGATTGTGTGTACAGTGTCTATTTATGTCTGTCTCCACGTTGGGTGAGTGTTGAGTAATTGCATATGAGAGCATGAGGGTGGGAATGGATGTTTGTATCTGTGTGTGCCTGTTTGTCTGTGTCCATATGTCAGGTCGAGTATCAGACGCCTCCTCTCTAAGGACATCTCAGGCCCTCCAAGGTATGGAAGCCTATCTCCCCCCACCACTCCCACTGCCATTGGCAGACACCCTCAGACATCGGTGCGTTGGTGGTTCTTTGTGTCCAGGGACAGGCTCACTCCTGGTGGCTGCTTATCGGGGTATAGCTGGCTGCCAGCGGAGCTCATGGGCACGTCACTGCAACCCCCCCCCCTGGCTTCTGCTCCGCAGCTGCTGAGTGACTCCTCATCTGGGGCTCTCCTCAGCTCTTTCTGGGACAGTGGCGCGGCTGCCCCTCTGTTGGTCTTCCTTCCTTCCTCTGAGGGTCTCTGGATGTCTGGAGCCTGGATCTCCTCCATACCTGCTTCATGCCCTGGAGGACGGGGCAGTGGCCCCCCCACACCCTCTAGCAGATCATTACATGAAGGAACCTTTAAAAAACAAGCGCGCTCATGCTCACAGGTGTACACACGGGGACTCACACACACAAACTACACCCTTTTTGGCTCCTACCTCAAAGCACACTGTGCGCTGTCGATCTTACGTGCTGCACAATAATGTTTAATATTTAGCATTTACTGTTATATTCACATAGATCATCGTGATGTTGTTTATTATGTTGTTCTTTTTTTCTTCTGCTTGTTTTCTCTTTTTTCTTTCTCAACAGGTGATCCAGGTGATTGATATATGTATTTTTTGTCTGCTTATTTTGTTGGTTTTTGTTTTTTGCCCTATATCATCGTCCCTCTTCCCAGCTGTTTTTCTTTCCCTCTTTCTTTCTCCCCTTTCTTTTCCCCAGTCAACTCTGTCCCATGTCTAGCAAGTGAAAATAAAATAAAATAAACAATAAAAGGTGAATCAAATAGACCATCACGGCAAGGCTGGGATGGTCCATTTGGTAAAGTAAATCAGTTGGGCATCTTTCTTCGCCTTTAGACAATAATTGTGATGGCAAAAGAGCCAAACGGGACAGACAAAAAAAAAAAAGAACTTTTTGAAGTATTTGTTAAGATTAAACAAAATCCAATATATTGGCAAACAATGTGTTTTTAATTAAAATCTGCTGGCTAGTTAAGAGCTAATAATGTACACGCTTTGTTCATTAGACTGCAGGCAGTTTACTGGGTGTGTAACAACACCAACAAAAGGTAAGCTGAGATAATGATACATGACAGACAGAGAAACGGGAAGAGAAGAAGAAAACAAAAGAAAAGAATTCCATCATGAGTCGGTTCAATTCTGCCTTGATGTGTATCTGTGTATGTAGCTTCTAGTGTGCTTCAGAGACGCAGAGGCAATGCGCCCTGAGTCCCCATTACAAGGACAATATTTCTTGTCATATCTGATTTGCAGCACGGAAATGGAGCTTCTCCATTGCCATCTTAGTGTTTTAAGTCACAGACAACAGGGAAGGTCAGGAATCAGAAATCCACAACGCACAGTTAGAAGTTAGCAACTGTAAAGCAAAACTGCTTTATTGTCCCTTTCTACTGGGAGCCATGATTTACAAATTTGACAGCATATTATACAGAAGATTTTTAGGACCATAAACTTATCAGGAAATTCCTAATGTCACAGAGAAAAAGAACCAAAGGCTGCTTTCCCATAGTTTTCTGGACAACTGAATGTCTTTTTGAAACCAGATGAGTCCCCCCCCCC
>NW_005187430.1:1216016-1218508 GCF_000239375.1 Pundamilia nyererei
GGTGAGGTGGAGGTCCAAGGAGACCATCATCATTTAGTGAAACATGTTCTTGAATTGCTGCTGTAAAGACAAAGACCCTGAAGCTTTGACAGTAACAAGAAGCATATTTAAGTCTCTTTGAGTCACTGTGTGGATGCTTGTTGTAACCGAGTGAACGGCTCTTACGCTGACTGTTGAAATTCTGTGTTTAATGCATTTGTGCGCACTTCTTTTTCCAACTATTAAGACACAGCACCTAAAAGTTCCTGAATAGAAATCCAGTGACACCATATTGTCTGCTTTTTAAAAGCCTAAGAGAGAAACACGAGCCAATCGAGTCAGTGCACAAACACCTGCAGAGATTAGGTTCAGCAGAGTGTCCAATGTTTAGTGGCAGGCTTATCAAACATAGACTTTATTTGGGTGATTCACCCAAGTAAAGTCTTTTCTTGGGAAACACAGACTTCATTCAGTGATTTACCCAGGTTTATTTTTTTTATGGACCATACCAAATGGACCATCCCTATGAGGATGCCAGCATTAAAAGAAGTAATGACAAGGAGACGTGGTGGTGGAATGAGGGGTACAGAAAAGCATCCTAAGTTATTGAATCAGAAAGTACAGAGGATCAGTAGGAAGTGAGTGTTAGTATGTCTCATGTACTGGGTGCTGTCCTAATGCATGGCACTAGCTGATGGGAGCAGAACATAAAATCATCAAAGAGAACGTGAAAAGAACATGAAAACTCAGTCATTCAAACAACAAAAACTAAAGTACCATTACTGTAATGATGTCAACGTGTGTAAGTATAACCCTGTACATACATCACATATTTAGCTATATGTTAGCTTTTTTAAATGTCCTGAATTTCAGGTTACAAGTTTTTTAATGACATTAAAGTAATTTAGAGTAAAGTTAACCAAGAGGGAAAGGAGTAGCATAGACAGTAAGGAAACAACTCCAAACAGAAGAAGTCAAAGAGTAAAGAGAGGCAAACACAAAGAAATGAACAGAGCAAATAAGAAAAGAGCTAAAGTCATTTTTGACTCCATCCTGGAGTGTCTGGCTTCTGACCGCTGTCATCTGTCATGTTGGTATATGATTATGATCCAGCAGCTGAAGCTGACTGTGTACATGAGTGAATAACATACAAAGCAAGCTGAAATGGGAAATGGCATTTGGGGTAGGGGGTGGGGGAGAATCAGCTGTCTATGGCTATGTTTTTTTTTTCTTTGACTGTAAATAATTGTAGCAATGTGGCAACTGCATGTTCTGCAGATAAAAATTACAGTAAACAGCACAGCTGAACTTCAAAGTCCAATGCGGAGAGGGGGTGCAAAGAGGGAAATATAGGCCTAAGAGAAAAATGAAAGAGAAAGGTATGGAGCGAGAAAAAGACAGATAAAGAAAGAGAGAGAGAACATATTGCCACTGTGTCAATACAATATATATGCTAATCATGCCTTTAGTATATGTGTGAATTTCATTACATACGAAGCACTAATACATTTGTGAAGAAAAACTGCATTGGAGTCTTAAAACCAATGACTGTCAAGGTCATTTACAGCAAAGCACGAGTCAGAAATGCATCAACAGGCGGGGAAAAAGGATAAAACTGTTGCTAAAAATAGAGTTGTGGCGCAAGACCAGATTCCATCTCCAAAGCCAATTATGACACATCACACAATTCAAAATGTGTTCTGCATTACTACTCAATGTTTTCTGAATATGTTCCTTTTTAGCGGGTGTATTTAGCAGCAAATTTGACTTCATATCCATCTCTATCTAAAGCTGACCTTTGACTTTTTCTCGTAAACACTGAGAGTGCTTCCAACATTATATTTCATTAATTTTACCTCAGAGCACAGAGATTTAAAAATTATTGCCCATATGTAAGTAGTCCTGAAAAACTCGTAAAAATATTTAAATTAGATGCTATTTAGAATAATTTCCTTGTTACCCAGAAACAGATGATGCATACGTACGCAGACTCAAAAACAGGTGGTTATAGCATTGGTTAGCTACCAGTGTATAGCAAACAAAAACAAATGCCTTCTAGCGAATGGTAACTGCATACATAAAAGCTATGAAATCAGTGTGTTTATATCGAACTGTAGGACCACTGATGCCTTCTGCTTCCAGATAACAAGGAATTGACGGAGCTTCCCGGAGCTTCCCGATAAGCTGACATAACTCGTAATTTGAGTTATTTCTCGAAAGTTAGATTTCTGGATAGCTATCATTTTCGATAAGTAGCTCACTCATTCACATCTGTTGCTAAAGACATTTAAGCAGTTGTCAGCAGAGTTTTGACAGTTTTTTATTTTCAATTTAACTTTTGGTTTTTAAGTGTGATTTGTTTAGTTTCCAAAGTAGGTTTGCTCGCTTCAGTTTCAGTTTTTATTGTTTATATATTTTTATTGTTTATATTATTATTGTATGGATGGCTTATGGTCTTGTAGACATCCAGTGTCAATAAATGAATGCCTCATCAGCCAAGTTGTGATATTTTT
>NW_005187430.1:1219061-1223238 GCF_000239375.1 Pundamilia nyererei
TGTGAACTGTCAGTGTCAGGGTTTCAGGGTTTTTCTCTGTATAAATGTGAGCAGAGAGACAGCTGCAGGCCATGAGATGTCAAGGTATGTGTGTATGTGTGTGCATTTCCATCAGCTTTCAGGAGAATTCAACAGCTCACTATATCACTGTCTACCTTCTACACGTCATCTCACTCCTTCGCTCTGCTTGTATTTTCCTTCCTTCCTTTTTATGTCTTATTATCACTTTCCAAATATGTAAAAAAAAAAAGTCCCTCCCTTGTCATATTACTACCTGTAGTTTCTTGTAAATCTTACTCATAAATATGATCTTTCAGCCATGTTCACAAGAACACAAGAGTGTCACTAATCTGTCACAGCACAGAATGGAATGCTGGATGTAAGAAAGTGTAACTATTAAAGTTACAAAGTAACAAAGTAAGTGAAATAACAAAGTGGCAATAATCATGAATGTGTTCTCACTCATACAAATATAATTTGTATATAAAAATGATTGTCACACACTGTCTTGTATGATTTTGGTCTTATCTTTACTCATACATCATACTATTCAGTAAAGCTCAAACACCAAAGTGATATAAGTGTCAAACAACCATTTATAATAAGAAAAAGGTCACACACATAACATTTTTATCCAAATATATATTAATCTATAATTTCACTTTTGTTATTGTTTTTATATTTGTTGTTTTATTTCCAGCTGCATAAAAGATAACTGCACTTTATTTTCTTCTTCTCCTTCATTTCCCATGCTGGTTTTGCATTTTCCATTTTTGTTATAAAGATCTACTGAAATGAGGAGACACACAGACAAAAGTATCCCTCTAGAGTAGTCATATTGCTAAATGCATTAGAGATCTTCATTTGGGGATATTTGCTGCCAGATGTCATCATGCTGCATATTCATGCAAACGCTCTGATTTTACCTGTGGTCATAAAAGCTGCAGGAAAACTCTAACTAAAAGTAATGTTGTATTACCCCATTCACACTCGCTGCCTGGCTGCTGACTGAAGAAGAAAAAAATTGGTGGAAAGAGAGGTTGATGCCAGGGGATGAGGGCAACCCAGCTGGGGAACTTGTGTAACTCTTAAAGAAAGCTACCACAGCATGGCACAGGCAGAGTGCAACTGTCCCTACATAGAGATCCTTAACGATTCAAAAGCAAATATTGTAATAACAATTCAATGTAAAACTTTACTTTTTAATTCAGTCTCAGCTTACTTAGGCTAGGTTTTAGTCAAAATCTCGCTGCACCTTATTGCACATTTGGTCCTGTGCCTGATCCATTTGGTACCGAACACAAAGAAGTAGTGACTAGCTGCCTAAAAAAAGCAGTATTCAATTAGCTTTAACAGGTTTAATGATGAGAGTGTGTACTGGGTTTGTCTTCCTTGGATGCCAGTGCCAAGGAGGGCTCAGGAAGCTATGTAAAAGCTACTGACAGCAAAGTTTAGCTCTTTTAACACTACATCGAGATCATAACTGTGAGATTTTCACTGCGTGGTTTTAGAAAAGTTCAATTATGTGATATGAAAGCGTTGATTAAACACTAAAATCATTGTGAAAAAGACGCATTTTCACATTAAGATGCATAATGTTTGCATGTCGGTGCATCAGTAGTTTTGCTCATTATTAAAATTTTGGGTGTGTCTGTGTGTGTCCACTGCTAGCAAGTGTGAGCGTCATACAGAAAATAAAACATTTACCACATGCAGGGCAATTATTCCTGCAAAGAATTCCTTCAGGGGCACGCACACACACAGAGTTCAGTTTGAATTACACACGGAAACACACTGGCAAAAGAACAAAACTGACACCCATATGGAAAGAAACAAATTCCCAGACAAACTGTAGATCGCCCGCATACACAATCACACACAGAGACAATAAATAGGAATGCATACCAACACACACAAACTCTGAGAGCAATCACAACCAGACTGCTACACACACACACACACACACACACACATAGCTATGCAGGAAGAGGCCAATGCGGCGGTGCGGCGAGGAAGCGTGGCCGATCGACATTAATATTTATGGGCTGCTTTGCAAAGAGAGAAACATTGATAAGCTGCAGTTTTGAATATTAACGCTGACTTTATTATTTTTTTTAAATGCATAAAAGCAAAACATGCTGGTCAAATTAAAAAAAAGGGAGAGAGTGTGCAGAAGAGACACACCACATTGAGAGTGAAAGGAGGAGAGACAGAAAAAAGAAAGTTGGCTGAAGAATGAGGGGTTTTTTAAGGAGTCGTTTATATAATGGTTTGGATGAATTACAAAGTCTTATAAAGGGCTAGTTCAACATTTTGGGAAATTCTGCTACTTGTTTTTTTGTATGAGAGTGAGATTGGAATGTCACTAAAGGTATGATTAGCCAAGCTTTGTATAAATAGTGCAGCCAAGAGGATACAGGTTGTCTGTCTGACGTTGTGGTAGCTGGCTAAGCAAGGTATTCCAGGCCATCCTTTTTTCCAGATGGTTCCTGGGAGATCCTGAAGCAATCCTATGACAGATGAGATATTGTTCCTCTGTGTTCTAGGTGCACCCCAGTTTGAGCATGTGTGGAAAAAATCCAAAGGCAAGGGCCAGGGAGGCATTCCAACCAAATGCCAGAATCCCTTCAACCGGTTCTTTTTGATGTCAAGAAGCCATGACTCCTGTCCAAGCTGCATCGAGCATCACATCAATTTTGATGGTCTGCATGAAATCAAAGGAAAAATGATGTGAAATTGACATACAGATCAATTCTGGGGGTGAATGATGCAATGATCAAATTTCACTTCCACATGACAGTATGGTACAATGTCGTCATTAACACCGAGGTTGCACCAATGTAGGTCTACCTATCGGCCCACCTTTCCATCACTTGTGAATAAAATCCCAAGATACTGTTAGTGGGAGAACTCTACAACTTTTTAATGAAACACCACGGCCTCAGATTTGGAAATGCACTCATCCTGACCGTTTCACTGCAAACTGCTCCAATGAAGCCAAAGAGACCATGTCAACTGTAAAAAAAAAATGGTATTCTGAGGATCTACTTCACACCATAGTTCATTTGTTGAGAACTGCTTACAGCAGATCAGCAAAGATTATTATAACAGTGTTCTGTTTTCCACGTCTAATACTATGTAAGGGTCTAAACTAGCGTGACGTCAATTTCATCCTCAAAAGTGATCATCCAATCAACCCACAGGGAGCCTCAAGCAAGTGGACGCCTAGTGCCAGTCCCAAGCCAGGATAACTGGGAAGGGTTGTGTTCAACGAGAAGTTGGGACAGGATTTGGGTGGTAAGAATTACCAGATGACTGGGAAAGTACAGCTTCAGTATTGAGGGAAATGGGTAAAAATTGTTTGGTGTGTCCTTTGGACAGAGGAAAGAAGAAAAAAAGACTTGGTGGTGAAATGAGGAAGTACAGGAAAGTATTCAAATGAAGAAGTAGATAGGAGTACTTGGAGTCTATATACAGCAACAATAGAGGTGGCACAGGTGGCACACACAAACTCAATTCAAATATAGTAAAGTGATAAATAGGTTTAAATGTAATCATTACCCTGCTCACAATATTCATTTCCCATGAAAAAAAGAACATAGTATTTGCATCTTACTGAGAATGTCAACTTTTAAATATAAAGTGAGAAAAGAAAGTTTCCCTTGTTTTTTTCTTGTTTTAATTAATGCAAATGTTAAGCGTTTTTAAAATGAGATTTTAAAAATAGCATGTTTCTGCTAACATTTCAGTATTTGCATTTTACAGGTGCAGAAATGACCTCTACAGCTGTTCTATAACTATCCAGAAGTGCTTACATAGAGTAAAATCACTATATAATTCTCACATAGGAGGCAGTCAGTGAATGGACAAACGTGTTCATAGTTTGCAAACAAAAACACAACCTCTTAGCAAGACAGGTATAAAGATCTGCAACAGTGAAAGTCACTACACCTCTCTCTCTCTGTCAGCCATTAGAGCATTACACATATTACACTGTTCCCTGTACAACCAAACAAATCAATCTTTCTGTAACACTAACACACACACACAGACACAATGTCCTAAGTGCAGGATCAAGACGTTCTCTCTTGGCTGAGTGCCTGGATGGGACGAAGGAAAGAGGTAGCCACACACACACACACACACACACACACACACACACACACACACACACACA
>NW_005187430.1:1223258-1224495 GCF_000239375.1 Pundamilia nyererei
CACACACACACACACAAATTACTCTGTGACCTTGTCTGAATGCTGAACACTAAATACTGGTAGAAATCATGAGAGAGAAAGAGGAGAGGGAGATGACACTGTGGGAGAGAGATGGACAAAGGTCAAAGAGAGAAGAAATCAGAGGTGAAGAGCAAGGAAGGGACAGAAGGACAACTAAAAAAGGATTGGTAGGAAAATGTGTTTACAAGAAATGAAGGGAAGAAGGATGTTTAAAGGCTGAGTCGGCTGGAGAACAGGACAAATAAACAGCAGAAGTAGTTTGGCGGTGGGAGAGGGGAGAGAAAGACTGAAGAAATGGAGAATGTGATTTCAGGGATAAATGATGAAAGTCAACTTAAAACAAAAGCAGAAAATGGAAGCAGGAAACAAACAGAGTACACAGACAAACAAGAGTGAAAAGAGTGAAGACATAGTGGAAGGAAGAATAAAAAATAAATGAAAATGAAATATGGAAAAAGAAAGAAAGAGAGAAAGAGAAACAGTATAATGGTCAGGGGAAAATAACAAGAGCACGAGGGTTCCCAGAGTGGCCACTTGACTCCAAAATCTAGTCAATCCCCCGAGACTCCTGGGTTAAACTGCCCAGCTCCTTTGGATTCAAGGTTATGCTTATGACATGTTTACTCTATAAAAAATCATTTTAGCCTCTATAGACAGGAGAAAAAAGAATGATAGGAATGTAAGGAAAATGTCAGGACAAAAAGGAATGGTATGAAAAGGAATGTTGGGCAAAAGACATGAGATGTGAAGAGAATTCTTGACATGAGAAATCAAGAAAACTAATAAACAGAGCGAGCAGAGGTACAGGAGGAATCAAGGAGAGGGAAAAGAAGCGAGGAGAAAAAATAATACAAGCTTCTGTGCAGCAAAGTAAAACTATAATCATAAAATGAACGATTTAATGAACTTAGAAAAACAAATAAAGGAAGACAATAAATCCAACTCCACATATATTTACTTATTGAAAACAAGAATATGTTTTTTATACTGTATTTCAGAAATGGAGACTGGTACAGAGTACTTTCTTTTTATTTATATCTCCTTCTTCTATTTCTTTGTCTTTTTCGCCTTCTTCCTTTTATTGGTTGCCACAGAGGATAATTTACCTCCATGCCTCCCTGACGTCCTCCTTCACTTCATCTATGAATCTTCTCTGAGGTCTTCCTCTTTTCCTCCTGTCTGGCAGCTCATCATCATCATCATCATCATCATCATC
>NW_005187430.1:1224666-1231935 GCF_000239375.1 Pundamilia nyererei
TATATATATATATATATAACTTTGTCACAAAAATACTCATCCTGAGCTGTCCCTCTGATATGCTCATTTCTAATCTTGTCCCTCGTGGTCACTCCCAACAGAAATCTCAGGATCTTCATCTCGGCCTTCTTGTCTTTTTGTCGGTGCCATTGTTGCCAAACCGCAGACCGCAGGTCTCACTGCTGTCTTGTAAACCTTTCCTTTCATTCTTGTTGCTAACCTTCTGTCACAAATTTGAAGTCTTTATTAGATTTTTCAGCTCATATTCACACCTGAGTATTTTTCTGCATAACCTAAAACCATCAGACGCGAATCATATGCTCACGGCATCTCCCGGCCTCTTTAACCACCATTCTCCTCCTGCACACCCCCACCCCACCCACCCACCCTCCCTCTCTTCGATCAGGCGATTTACAGCGCTCACTTGTTGGGAGACGCCGGCTGTTGTGTGGTGAACAAGTCACTCCTCTATCAGCGGCCTCCGTTGTCCAGAGCGCTGCGCTGATTTTCATTAGCGATAGCGACTCGCACAAATCAAAAAGTCGAGGCGCTCGGGGTGCCGCGCCACGCTCCTTTAATTTCCTGTTGTTGGGACACTGAAGGATTGTAGGGCAGCTGTGGGAAACAGGAAGCACGATAAAGCCAGCGTGTGGCCGAGGAGAGCATGTGTGGTGTGTGAGCGATTGTGCGCTCAGATGGTTTTGTTGTGTGACTGTTTATGTGTACAATGATGAGGTTGTGTGTGTGTGTGCGTGAGAGAGAGAGAGAGACAGTGATCAGGTGACATTAGAGGTCACGCTGAGTCTTCCATTTCCAGAAGCTCTTTCCCCCGTGTGCTTCATAAGAAGCCCATGATGGATCTCTGACCCTCCGCTATATGGTGCCTTTACCTCTGCAGTAACCCGGCCAACCAGGTTTCCAAGCTGCTCACCACAGTATGTTCCCATGGCAACTATGCTACGCCTGACAAGTAGATGGTGGTGGTAGACCGAGGGGAGGAGGTCTGGGAATTATCACCAGACATCTCTGAAACAGCAGATTAATGTATTAATAATGGGAAACTGTATCGATCTCCACAGAGAAAATCTCTTTCTTTTAGCCTCGCAGATTTTAATTAAAAGCCAGCAGAGCATTATTGCGCTTGTGCAATATTTCTTTTTACAGTATAGTTCAAAACCTTTAATTATAGAAACATTTTCAAGACCTGGGTTGAAACTTTGGCCTTTAGTAACACACATGTCATTTGCAGACACACGTGTAATTGTCGAACGCATGCAAAGAGACTTTCGCATGAGCACGCGCTCAAACAGGAGTCGGTGAACTCAACTGACATGACATGAGTGTTTTTTACCAGACTTGGCAAGCAGTGTGTGTGTGTGTGTGTGTGTGTGTGTGTGTGTGTGTGTGTGTGTGTGTGTGTGTGTGCATTTATGCGAGTGCACCACCTCATCATCCCATTATCTAACACACAGCTGCAGTTTTAGACAACATTTCACCCCGTTTCCCTTTCATTCTCTCAGAGCGTCTCCCTCCCTTCTGTTTGCATACTCTCCCTCCCTTCATCTGACTCTCTCCCATTCTCTGTCTCCACCTTCTCTTGGTGTACCTTTCACAACTCGCACAAACACAGTGGTAAATAAAAGAAAGATAAAACAACCCACACTTGTCTTTCTGTAATGCTTTTAAATTTAACAGGCAATTTGAGGGGCAGAGCTGCTGACCAAAAGACTGCAGCGACAGGATGTCAGTGGATCTGACTTGTCATTAAGACTAACCCTGAAAAGGCTCAACTGCAGACAGACAGAAGTTCTGTCGTGTATTTATTACATACTTGTGCCATTGTACAAGTATGTAATAAATACACTGGGTGTTTTTATAACCGGTTTATATTTCTCTATTTTTAAAGTTATTCATTTATTCTTAAATCATTTTCCTTATTTCAGACCCTGCACTCTGCCAAACCTCAGCCATGTGTAAACCACAGACCAACTTCCAGAGCTGAAAAATGAAGGCAGAGGTTGTAGATGCTGTTCCTCTAGGTGACACCAAAAAACAATGACCCACACACCTATCATGTCCAAATGTCCAGCTTTAGAGCTTAAAAAAAGGATAATTAAAACCTGGTACAAAACTGGTTTTAGCCACTATAGATAGTTTTCCCCTGTTTTAACAATGCTGAATAACATTTTTAAAAATTCAAACAATTTCAGTTTGATGCTTTATGTTGGGAGGCAAAGACCCTACAAAAATACAGGGAAAACCCCAGGAATCAGACGATCCCTATGGGCAAGCACCCGGTGACAGTGGGGAGGAAAAACTTCCCTTTAACAGGAAGAAAACTCTGGCAGAACCAGGCTCAGTGAGGGGCAGAGCAATTAATTATAGACTACCTCAGCAGTGCCTCCCAACAAACTGGAAGTCCATAAGGTCCATATAATGAGGGTTCTGGTGAAAAACCCATTCTTTATATGCAGTTTACACTCAGCTTTGCCCCCCAGGAAAAAAAAAAGAGAACTGGTACCTCCGTATTTGGTACCGCACTTGACAAATTTGTTGATATCATTATCCAGATTACAACCACATGCCAGTAGCAGTTAAGGCCAGATGTTAGGACTCTCAACTGAAATGTTTTGCTGGGGAACTTCGTCTCATTCTTGCAGGCCTTACTGACAAGTTAACATTATTAATTTGTGGAATTGGTGTACACAGTGTTCATAAACCATACATCTACACAAACACAAAGAAAACAATGGATCCATCAAGAGCAACAAATTTAAATTCGTTTATAATTTCAGTCTGAACTTATATTTGTAAGGGTGAAAATGCTGAACCATGACAGGACTGTGCATACACTTGATGCAGAAAAGGCAGATGCAGCCGTGCAGGAGGCAGTTGTATCAGCATTTTAAATGCATTATACACACATGAACAGTGAAAGGTACACTTGTACAGAAAATATACATGAAAACATATTGGAAGCTGTGCAAATACTTACACAGAACAAGGCCAGATGTGGTGACGTGTGAGTGTGTGTGTGCCGGGCAAAATTCAAGCTGTAATGGGCCATGCTAATGAAGCTAGCATCAGGACTAGCATGCCAAATCTGCTACCAGACAGCGCCATTTGACTCCTCTAACTGGATTATGTAAATCTGATGCTCATCACAGCTCAGGGAGGCGAGTAACACATAATTTATACCAGAGAAGAAGAAAAAGAAGAAGGAGCACAAGTGGGGAGTGAATACAAGCAAGCACTCAGAAAAAAGGTATGGTGACAGAGGAACACACAGCTTCACATTCAGCTGTACACTTGTGTGATCTGAACATAGTTAGCAACAAAACTCTGTACTTCCTGACAAATATCCCAATGCAGAACCTAAACTGGAAAGTAGAAAACAGAAAAAGTAAGGAGAAAAGGTGTACAACAAATTTAGACAGGAAGCTGGAGAAACAGAAAAATAATAAGTGCTTGATGAAGAAAACAGAGGAGGGATAGAGGGAAAAATTCAGGAAAGTGTGAGATTCCCACTATCCTTTATATTCTTTTTCTTCCCCAGATTAGTTTTCTTGTCTCTATTCATCTCTTTTATCTACCTTAACCCATCTTACCTGTGTTTCATCTCATTATTCTCTCACCCATCCTTTTTCCTTTCTTTTTTGGAAATCCTTCTTCTTACTTTCTTTCTTCTTTCTATCATCCTGCCATCCCTTCCTTTTTCTATTTCATTCTGTCCTTCCTTTCCAGTCCTGTTTGCTGGCTTTTACTTGTTTTACATAAGATACAATGAATTAGTGACACCTACTCAAGAGTGTCTCTTTTCTCATTTTCTACTTTTTACTTGCTAAGATATCCATTCTGTTCCCAGATCTTAGGAAGAAAGTTTCTGCTTGCCATTTCATGAATCTTCTGCCATCTTTTGATTTTTTTTCTTTGCGCCGCTGTCCACGTTTCAGTCCCTTCTGTTTTTCCTCTTATTTCCTTGTTTGCTCAGTGCTTTCCCTTCCTCTTCCCTTGCAATCTTATCCTCTTTCCTTGTTCACTTTTCTCTTTTTGGACACTTTTATGTCCTTTCTGTGTATTTTCCCTTCACTGTCCCCATTGCACTTCTCTCCTCCCCAAGTCCCTCTGTTTTTGTTCTCCCGCCTCTCTCCGTCGTGTAACTCTAACACACTCGTCAAAGTTTGCTGTAATTTATAACAAAACACTTCAAAGTGAGTACAAAAGATGACAGGGAGCTGAATGGGGGGGCCGGGGATGGGGGGGGGCAAAGGTTTATGTTTGTGTGTGGCACTGGTGAAGGAAACGAGGGGAGGTAAAGGAGGAGGAGGAGGCGAGGAGGAGGAGGAAGTTATGCTGGGAGGCAGAGTAGTAAATTGTTCCATTTTTGCAGGTAATCTAAATGCTAACTAGAGGCAACTTATCACCAGAATGGATTTCCGACCATCTGTTCAAATAACAGGGGATTTGTCCGATGGCAAGCACAAGAATGGGATGATGGCGGGAAGATTAGGCGATGGTGACGGCAACGCCATGTGCCTCGTCTCTACAGTCGCGGCTTCAGAGAAAAAAAACTGAAAGAAGAAAAGAGAGAGGGGGGAAAAAATGTATTTTGTGCAAACAAGAACAGATGACGCCCTTACAATTACACCTGTCAGGAGCTCTGCAAAGCAATCGATCTCTGAGGCAGCCGAGCGATGCTCTCTCTCTCTCTCTTTCTACTTCATAGCGAAATGATTTTCTCTCTTTTTTCCTCCTTCACCCTCCCTCTATTTCTAACGCTCTTTCTCTATTTTTCCTTTCATTCTTATGCTCTCTCCATCGTGAGCTCTTCTTAAACAATTTGCAGGGAAAAATGCTTTTTTGATAGATGACAAGACGACATTTGACTTTTCACTCACTGTTGCGAGGGAAGGAAACAAGGAAAGAGGAGAGTGAGGAAAGGAGGAAAGGAGACACATAAAGGCCAGAGGAACGAAGGAGCTAGAAGGGACTGAGTAGAGAAAACAGTAGAGTGGTAGGAAGTAAGGACACGGGGATAAAAGAAAAAGTGACACAAGATGGAGCAGCGTGGAGCAGTTAAGGAAGGAGAAGAGAAAGAAGGAGGAACAAACTGGAATAAACAGAGGACAGATGGGGAGAATGCAAATAAAGATATAATAGGTACCAAAAAGACAAAAGCATGAAGACATGAGGAAGAAATAAAGGAAAAAGAAGGAAAATAAATACATAGAAGATAACTTGATAACTTGGGGAGTGAGAAGAGGAAATTGGAAAAGAGAAGAAAGGGGATGGAGTGAAGGTTGATAAAAAAAAAACTGAGATGAGGAGAGAGGAAAGGAAGGACAGAATAAAGAGATAAAAAATTAGTGAAAGGGACTGGCATCAAACAGTAAAAGGAGGAGAAAGTGAAAGAAGGTAGAGGATTCTAGAAAAGAGGATTAAGGTGAGAAAGACAAGGGAGTGAGGGATGAGGTGAGACGGAGAGAGAGTTGACAATAAATGACACAGAGCAGGAGCAAAAGAGGGTGAGAGAGGTCTCCAACAGCAAAAGGAAAGAGAGGAGAAGGGACAAAGATGTTGAGGAAAAGTGAGAGGGAGGAAGAGTAATTAATGGAGAGAGACAATTAATGAAAGGGAGAGAGGGAGAGAGGGATGCAGGGGAAGAATAGTGGGGTGACAGAGCGTGCAGTTTACTGGCCCAGGAAGTGTTCTCAGGCTGCAGGCCAATCGGCTTGGCTCAATCCCCCGTGTCACTAACAGCCCATTGGCCGATGAAAGCCGTCCTTTATTCGCTATTTCAATCGACGCCTCACACCATCAAAGAAGAGCCGTTTATCTTTCCCTTCCATCGCCCACACACACAACTTCCCCCTCTTTCTCTCTCTCAGACCCTTGATCCGTCTCTCCTCCTCTCTTTTTCTGCAGCTACATTCACAATTTGTCTCTCCGTCTCCAAAAATGCCTTTGGACGATAAAAGAGAACAAATAAAAACCTCCAGGTTCAGCAAATGTGGAGACAAACCAAATCTAATTCTGCTTTTTTCCTCCCTACACACAAAACTGCAGCTGCAGACGAGTATTTCCGTCCTCGACCGGTGCTCCGTTCCCAAAGGCCCAGAGAGTTGCAGAGCTTTAACTTTGTTATTCCTCTTAAGCACAAAGGTAAATGCAACCTTAACAGGAGGTTAGTAATGAAATCCTTTTCTTGACATTAAGAGTGGACCGGAAACCCACATTCCACCTTAACTGGAGCTTTGCTGCACCTCAAACACTAATCTCCATGTTACCAAAATACTGCAAGGTCCTACTGCTACCCAGGTCTGAAATCCATCTTCTAAGAAGAATTTACTTCCCTTTATTTTTTTACTCTACCTGAAAGTAAGTAAGTGAAAGCCTGGAAGTCTGCATTTACTTTACCAAAAGACTCAAACACACCTTGGAAAACAGCAGCATTACCTTTGTTACCAGAAGGTCAAATACCACCACCATGACATTTAGCAGGTCGGTAACAGAAACTTTTCTTGAATATTTATGAACCATTTTAACGTCATTCCACTTTAATAAGAAGTTAACAGCAAATGTCTTGGTGGAGGTTTCAAACCAAAGAGAGAAAGCCACGATAGAGCAGCCCATGCCAGATTCCTACAAGCTACTTGATGCTGTTAGCTGAAATTTAAAATCTAAAAAAGCTTGACTCCTGTCTCCCAGTATTAGTAAGTATTAATAAAGGATTTGGTTAGAAACCAACATTTCATTTTGGCGTATAAACTTCTTCAGGACAGATTTACTGACATAAAACTGGGTTTTGGCTTAAAAAAAGTGCTGTCAGTATTCACAAAGAGAGCATAGTGACAGGATTGTGTATAAGATGTGGGAACTCAGAGATCTTTTTGTGACTAACCCTGCTACATGTGTATTTCTGTTAGTTCCTTTATGAACGTGCAAAACAGAGTGTTTTAATCAAGCACAGCAACTGAACAAACATTTACGACAGGCAGTGTACCCCTAACTGAGCCGATATTTAACGCCAAAAAAGCAAGTCATATTTTTTTTTTACTTGAAATTAACTGACTGTGTTTACAACAGGACAACTTTTGTAAACTAACCAGACCTATGAGTGCTATTTGGGGATTGCGCTCACATGCTATTTTGCGCCATTCAGTAAATCTGGCCTTCTGCCTCTTCTTTGTCTAACTGTCTTTACAGCATGTTAACCAAAAGGCTGATATCCTGATGATCTTTTTTCCAAATCCACATCGAATTCACACA
>NW_005187430.1:1233147-1234020 GCF_000239375.1 Pundamilia nyererei
TGTGTGTGTGTGTGTGTGTGTGTGTGTGTGTGTGTGTGTGTGTGTGTGTGTGTGTGTGTGTGTGTGTGTGGCAGTTTCTTAATCTAATGCCATGCAGAGGAAATAGAGCAGAGCTGGACATCCTTGACACACACTGACTCAATACCAAGACCTAACACTTTATCATCTGCAGTACCTGGACATGCCGTCTGTGACTCTGAGAGGATGTGTGCGCATACATGTGTGTGTGGCCCTGGGCGCTGTGAGGATGGGCAGTAGTTATTAACCTGCTGCCCAATTTCTGTCACGGCTGCTTTGTGGCTGCAAGCAGAGATGTTGAGCGTGTGTGTCTGTGTGTGTGTGTCTACTATGGAGGGACTCTTCCTTAGTGAAGTTATTACCAGAGTCCGACTCTTAGAAATGACTGAATGAATGTCACTAAAGGGAATGATTGAGTTAGTGTGATTGAGCTTTGGTGCAAACTGATGTGGTAACACTGTGTGACTTAACAAGGTATACGGCCAAATATATCAACAGAGCAATGAGTGTTTTTATTTATATGAAAGGGATAAAGGAAAGTTATAAAAAATGATTGCTAGTCAGGGACCTGGTCAGTTAATTATACATATACACACACTTAGTCTGTTTGCATTGTGGCTGCTTATGTTCAACTTCAGGAAATGTTTGCTTATGTTTGGTTTTGCTTGATGTCTGAATATGAACCTCAGGCATCTCTCTGCATGTTGTCCCCTGTTTAACCTTTCTCTGTTTGCTTTGTATGCCAGTGTTTGGCTTTGTGCAGTTCTATGAGCTTTGAGTGGTTTTTGAGTGTTGCACCTATGACCAAACTCAGGTTGAGACAGTCTTGTCTCAGTAATCCCATACAAACATACT
>NW_005187430.1:1234254-1235342 GCF_000239375.1 Pundamilia nyererei
CTGGCTGATTGGGACCCACACCCAGTTTCACACCTTGGCTCAGGCGATTAGAGGATCATCAGGGGGTCCTTTTGTCCCTCTGTGGGGGGAAACTCCCACTAGGTTTATATCTGGGACTCCCCACCATTTGACCTTAGAACTGAAGAAGCTTCTGAGAGGTGAAACGTCTTCAAGCAACTTAAAGAATTCTAGACGTTTTTCTTTGCAAGCTCCTTTGAAAGTAAAAATATATAAAGTAAAAGAAAAAACTGGATGAATATCTTGCAACCAATTAGATTAACTGACAACAGGTCAGTAACATGACTGGGCAGAGGTTCATCTAATCTGGAGAAATCTCTGTGCGCAGGAGGGCAAATGTGGGCAAATGTGAGCAAGATGTGGGTCAAAGCTCCTTCAAAATGGACTGAGGCGAAGTGTAAAGACAAATCCAATTTTGAAATTACTTTTGGAAAACATAGAGATGGAACAGAAGAGGACCTGTTATCAGCACTCAGTTGAATAGCCTATATTTCTCATGGTTTGGAGGCGCATTAGCACCTATGGAAATGGCAGATTGCAAACCACATGCACCGCCGACGTGAAAGGTAGATACTGGTTTTAGAGCTCATGTGCTCTCATCAAGACATCTTTTGAGGGAAAGCATTGCATATTTCTGTTAGGAAACATTAAACAGCATACGCCATCTATTACAAAAGCATTGCTTTCTTAAAGCCTCGCTGCCGAATCAGTCTGCCTTCAGTCTGGATGTTTTATTAACCGAAATCATCGGGCACGTCATGAAAAGAAAAATATGACACAAAAGGTAAACATGTACTGTCCCATACGCTTGTTTTAAAAAAATATATATATTTATCACAGCAACTTTTTTAGGAATTGAAGTATATATATCAGATATCCACTAAATTTATTAGAAGCCCTGAATCACAAATTGGCTTGACCTGCAAAGTTAGAGATCTGTTGGTTTAGAGTCACATTCGTGAGATGATCTAATGTTACAACCCATCCCTGGTTGTCAGTATATGACTGTGTGAAGATAATAGTGTATATTTCATTGAGTGACAGAATAGCTTGTCACCCATTGCCCACTA
>NW_005187430.1:1235869-1236907 GCF_000239375.1 Pundamilia nyererei
GGCATCTACAATATGAGAGTACACATATCAGTATCCATGAATGACTTCAAGCTTCCCCCGTCCTTGAAAAAGTACCATTATTAGTTGTGATTGTCAGAGACTGCCACCTTTTTTCACATGGACAGAGATGAAACTCATTGATTCAAATGCAGATCTCAGACAGAGAAAAAAAATGTCAAGTCACAATCATAAAGATTTAATCCCCGGTGCTTTCGTAAATGTAGTCTCACAAACAGAGCTGTTGTATCGGTGTGGATTTCGTCAAAATGCGTGTGCGTCAGTGTCTGTGCGTCGTGAATTCTCCCATAACCATTACATGCCACAATGGAGCAGAAAGGCTGCCGGTTTATCTTCTGATCAATGCTGCGAGCTGTCAAGCCACAAACACACACCCTCGTGTACTTACACCCCCTCTAGTTCACCCCGTGCTCACTCACTAATGCTCTCTCTTAAACATACACACACGCACACATTTACTCAGACCCCTGCAGTGAAAATGTAGTTATGCTGATTGCATTTGTGTGCGTTTTTCCCCCTCAACAGACTGTCAGCCTGTCAGGCTGAAATGCTCTGACAGGCTCGGCTGGAGGAAACTCTGCGGCATCATGGAGACCAGAGAGAGATTAAACTGCATAACAAATGTCCATTTACACTCCAAAGCCTCCAGTTAACATACACTTCATCTCAACTCATGTTCAACGCCCAAGACCTCGAAGGTTTCAGCGCTCATTAAAATCTGAATTATGATGGCTTTGCATTTTTGTGTTTGTATTGTCAGGAATCTCTTGACCTTTGGACTCTTTCTACTGCGATAGTAGTGATGGAGCTGTAGTAAAAGCTAGATTGCTAATATTAGAGGTGCTGTGAGGGAAAAAACCAAGCAAACCCTAAAATTATCCAGTCTCTGATTGTTTCAAATAATCTCAGAAAAGTCACTGTTAAGTATTTCAAGTATGTCAAGTTTTGCCAAAGGATGTCTCTTGTCAAGTGTTACTACTCTGAGGGAAATTCAAGCATAAAGTCAAATCAGAAAAATCA
>NW_005187430.1:1236927-1238491 GCF_000239375.1 Pundamilia nyererei
GCTCATTAAAATCTGAATTATGATGGCTTTGCATTTTTGTGTTTGTATTGTCAGGAATCTCTTGACCTTTGGACTCTTTCTACTGCGATAGTAGTGATGGAGCTGTAGTAAAAGCTAGATTGCTAATATTAGAGGTGCTGTGAGGGAAAAAACCAAGCAAACCCTAAAATTATCCAGTCTCTGATTGTTTCAAATAATCTCAGAAAAGTCACTGTTAAGTATTTCAAGTATGTCAAGTTTTGCCAAAGGATGTCTCTTGTCAAGTGTTACTACTCTGAGGGAAATTCAAGCATAAAGTCAAATCAGAAAAATCACGTTTTAAAAGTATTGTCAGAGTGTCAACTTTTTGAGAGCGTGTCAGTTGTCAAGGTTTGTCAAAGCAACTCATCAAATGATTTTTGCAGTCTCGAGGGCAATTTGGGTTTGAAAAGCCAGACTTAGTCAAACCAAAGGAAATGTCAGGTAAGCCACATCTGAAGTCACGTCTTTAAAAGAACGTCACGACTAAGTCAGTCAAGAAAACCCTTTTGTCCATTTTCTGAATATGTAAATTAGACTCCAAGTCACCTGTTATGTCAGCTGAGTGTTTCGTACACAAACCTAACCCTTTTTAATTATTCTAATCAGTTTCTTTCAGTCCAATATTTTATCATGTAAAATGCAAAAATCTAGGGATGTTTTTGCCTCAAAGTATTAAATTGGATCAGTTTCTTGGGGAATCAAACTCGCGTCACCAGCACTCAACCCAAAGTACAGCTCATAGTCCTTTTTTGAAGAACGAAATATTGATTTTAGTTCTGTATTCTGTTACAGTTTCTACTTAAATAGATGATAATTAGAATACAGTTACTTTGTTGAAATAAATGGATTACAAAGCGGTCTTTTCCTGTTTCATATGTTAGGCTATGAAACTACCCGGAGCCAGCATAACAGAGGCAGCAGTGCACGGGCAGGAATGCATTTCTTACTTGCAAATTCTAACACCACTTCGCATTTAAAGAAGACAGGGATAGGTGAAATCTGACCGTGCAATGCAACTTTTGTTTTCCAACAACCAAGCTGCTCTCAGCATCGAAAGACTCCAACATCTTGGTGTAAGTTCTTTATTTGAAAACTAACGTTAGCTTACTGCAACTACCTTGTTTTAGTTGTAGATACCTGGGTTATGTGCCACTTCAGTATCTTCGATGTACTATTGCTGTGTGATTTATTACTATTGGTGAAGGCTGCATTACAACCTGCTAGCTGCAAATAATCATGTGCAGTTCTGATAGCAGACAGAAAGAAAACATATTACTGATACAGAAAGTTTTCTATACGAGATCACTGCAAACAGTAAAGCCTTACGTGATGTCCACCCCACTGTTACTCATTTTATATTAAGATTTAAAAATCTAGTTGGTATTGCTCTCAGAACTGCACAGGATTATTTGCAGCTAACAGGTTGTTAATGCTATCCATCAAGTCTACAGTCTGCAATCTACGAACTAACCCCAGCTAACGCCAGCTAACAATGTTAGCTCGGTGGCAGGTAGCCTTCAGTAATAGTAATAAATCACACAAC
>NW_005187430.1:1239862-1243030 GCF_000239375.1 Pundamilia nyererei
TGAATTTGAATTTGAATTTGAATTTTGTTTTTCCATAAATGTGCTCACAGAAATCTGGCTAAAGATTTCTCAGTTGGATACTGACGTTCAGTAAAATTGCACTGAGCAATGGAACGAGGAAAATGTCAGTCAAGGTAAAAAAAGAAAAAATATGTTAACAAATATTTTGCTAATTTGGTGGAAGCACACTCGACATCAGGATGAGAGATGTCATCCTGACATCTGCCACGAGAGACTTCAAACTACACACTTCATTCTCTGACTCTACTTCTCTTTTAAAGTATTTAGTCATGCACAAGTCAGTCCAGAGCACGTTTTAAGCAGTTAATCTACAGTGCTGTACATACACTTACTGGATATGCAGAGATGGAATCTCACACACTTACGTCATGCTGCTAGTGCTGCTGTACATTCACCAGGTGTGGCTTTGCCTTGCAGCGGTGGGGAATGCAGGCAAAACTCAGCATTCCTCTGAGATCTCCTGCCTCGATCTGTCGCTTTTAAAAATGGAAGGAGAGGGTCAAAATCCCCACAGTATCACACTTTGTTGAACGAGAAAAATAAGATCCGATTTTGTTCAGTTAACCTGGATGTATTTAACTGATCCAACCCCAAACAGTGTCCTTAATATAAAGAACAAGATTCCTTCTGCATTTCCAACATGTAAATCAACATTTCACAGTTTATAGGAACAGAAAACCTGCCAGAGCTGTATACATCAGCAGTGTGCTTCAGTATTTGGATGAGTGAGGATGATGATTCTTGGTTTACATGAGATATCTTAGGTTGCAGTGCAATTAGACTCATGACATGTGACTAGTACAAAGGCTCTCCATCAGAAACCCTTTAATGTTAAATCATAATTCTTTGTTTAAGGACCAAAAACTTTAGATCTCTTCTGTTTTCTCCTTAACTTATTTCAAGTTTTGATCAGATCTTTCAGTTTATTTAAAATCACTTTTCCACCCTGGAAAAAGGTGGCTTGCCTGCTACAGGTTGTGAATGAACTGTGGAGAGTTCATATATCTCTGTGTCTTCCTCATGAGTGGGGGACAAGTGGAGGAAACAAATTGGTGCAGCATTGGCAGCGACCATTGTGGTGGGAGAGAGCTGAGAATGAAGGTGAAGCCATTGATTTACTGGTCTATCTTCGTTCCTACCCTCAAATTAGCTTCCTCCAAAGGGTGCCTATGCTCACTTTTCGAGATACGGCGAGGAGCTCGGTCATTTGGTTGGGGCTCAGAGTAGAGCTGCTGCTTCAGCTCAAAAGGCCAATTGAGGTTTGGGCATCTGGCTAAAAGGCCTCCTCAACACCTCCTAAGCATGGTATTTCAGGCATGTCCAGTAAGGTTCCCAAGATACACTACAAAGATTAGGACTTTCAGCTGGTTTGGGTCTGACAGAAAATAAAATGTCAGAATAGCTAGGGTAGGTGGCTGGGGGGGAGGCTTGTTTCTCTCCTATTTAGATTGGTTAAGTGACTAAGAAAATGATGATGATGGAAAGAAAATCAGAAATTTGATATATTGAGACACTTGAGAGTACATTTTATAGGCTTTTCTAATTAACATTTTTTATTTGGGTGTGCCTTATGGTCAAGCAACTCCAATTGCACGATTGAAGTTTTTTTGCTTTAGTAGCAGTGACTCTAGCTGTTGTCAGCGGGCTAGTATCAAGGCTTGTATGGTAATTTTCAAGATGATTCCCAGCCCTGCTCACTGGTGCCGCTGCTGTAACAGCACCGAGGGTCTGAATCTGTTTAATGTCTAAACAAGCAGCAGTCAGCTCGAGGTCAGACAAGTGAGCCGAGGAGACCGAGAGAAGCTGTAAAATGCTGTAAAAATAAATGCTTCAAACCAGACATAAACAAACTGTCAGCTGTAATAAAGAGAAGAGCCGCTCAGCTGCTGGAAGCTGCCGCAGCTCAAACACATACAGATGGAAAGAGAGCAAGGCGTTTTATCTGCTGAGCATGTTGAGATTTAGGACATTTATGTTTAACTTAACAGCTACTTGGAGGGATGTTTTTATTGATAAACCGAGACGAATACCTCAATCCTTGACTTGTGGAGATGTGTTTTTTGAGCCATCATGATATCAGTTAAGAAAAGAAAAGCAGTTTGATTTTGGACATCATGTGTCAAGTTACGCCACAAATGTCAGAAATCAAATTGCTTTTCTTAACTCGGACATAGTAACAAAACATTAGTCAGGCCTGTGCAGCATTTTAGGCAGAACTTTGCAAAACACAAAATAAGAGACAAACACCTACCACCAGCAATCACAAACTCAATTCTATACCAGGTTTCAGTAAAGTTAAAAAGGGCCTGCAGACAAAGAAATAAGCATGTAATACAAATTCCAATGAAATAAACAAGACAAAGGCCAGACATAAATTGAAGGCAAGGTTATACAAACAGAACTAGAATGAAATAAAAATAATAATAATAATTGAAAAGCGTAAAAACAATTTACTTAAATTTAAAAAAAAAAGTCAAATCATCTTTCCCCGACACAACAAGGTGTCGGTTTAATGAGGCAACACAACACGCATTTAATTGAAGAGGTTTCATTTAATAAGTGCTAGCTGCGGGAAAGTAATATGATGCTTAAACATGCAAAAATGCATATAGAGGAACCACACAAAGCATAAAGATCATGCCTAAACACATTTAATACCGAGTCTGTCTGAATTCAGCTAAACTGTTTTGACAAAATGCTGCTAATAGAACGGAAAGGAGCACCGTCCCTCTTCTTCCTCCCACCAAAAACAAATTAATTTTTTCTCTGCTCACTGATTAAAAATGTACATACCACATGCAGCTCAGAGTCGTGTGCAACAGGAGCCCAATATGCAAATCTCACCCTTTTTAAGACTTATCTACATATCAAATATTCTCCAGGCTTCAACTCTCCAATATTGTACGCTGACCGAAGGCGTGTATGTGTGTGTGTATACATAGCTTCAGATGGAGTGTGTGTGTGTGTTTGTGTTTGTGTGTGTGGGTGGGTGGGTGTGTTGGTGTGTGATTCTCAGTCAGCTGCAGACAGCAGTGTGTCTGAGCTCTCATGTTTATCAAAGAGAAGCAGTTATATCTAAGAGCCCTGGATGGCCTTGTGCTGCCAAAGCCAATCACAGTTACATGTGATTATTTGTGTGCGTGCGTG
>NW_005187430.1:1243050-1265634 GCF_000239375.1 Pundamilia nyererei
GTGTGTGTGTGTGTGTGTGTGTGTGTGTGTGTGTGTGTGCATGTGTGTTTGTATGAGGGGAAACAAGCTTATTATTGCACTGAGAGGTGAGGTGGCATAAGTAAAATTAGGGGCAACATGCTCAAAGTGTGTGTATGACTATTTCTGCAAGCATGTCATACAAATGATGAAGGCACAGTATGATTGTGATAGTGTTCTGTTTCTGTTAAAGAGTTCAATGTTGGATGAATATATTATTAGTAAGTATTTGATTTATGGTGACTTCCAGTAGCAACATGTTGATGTACATATGGGAACAAGTTAATATTCCAGCAAACAATATTAGGGAGCTAGGAGAGGAACATGTCAGCAACTTGTTATCAAAGTGAGAAAGTACACCGCTGACCACAGTTATATTACTACAACATTTACCTAAGGAGGAGGTTGGGGTGTGTGGATGGCTCAGCAAATCAGTGGCTGAGTACTCTTTGTTTCCTGTTTCAAACCAATGAATTGTTTCAATAAACAATGACTGTGTGTATTTTTGACACCAAACTTTAACTAACCTTAATCAGGGGGGTCATGTTTACCATAGACAGCATAAAAAAAGGACATAGCATAGTGGATGAGTCAAACTATGGCCACACCCAGGTGTGCAGGTGGTCCAGTTGATTTTAACCATGATCGCTTCCTAAACTGGACTTCCACAGGATCTGTGCCTAAACCTAACCGAACATTTGCCATTGTACTTCTCTGTCATAGAAAAGTTGGTTCAGACGTCTTTTGCTCAGTTGTTACACTTACATAAATTTTGAGGTTGACAGCACAATTCCCTCCTTGTGTGTGTGGGACAGATATTAAACCTCATTTTGCTTCCAATCCTTGAATCTCTGCTGCCATTGCTGTGTGTAAAGAAGTTTGTAGCAGGTTTAAAGGTGCTGTATTACTGAACCATTTACCATGTGCAGACCATTTGTTTGTTTTTCAGCACTTTATTTGAGATGGATCCGCCTCCATCTGTTACCTCCTAAGGTTCTCATCTATATGGTAATTTAGGGTTGGAGATCTGTCTTTGATCGGAATTTGCAGGAATGTGATTAGCTGGAAACCTGAAACGAGATATTCCTACCTCTACCCCTGAATTCCATGCAACTAATCAACACCTCTCCTGATGTAGTTTTATTGTTTTGAATATATTTACATCAATATTACTGTAAAGCAAAATGTCTAAATGTCTTGAGTATAGCTAATGTGACTCTTAAAACTTGTCAGGCATTGAGTCAAAACCATTAGGGTTCATCCTATGAGGACCACGAACCTCTGTCGAAATTTTAATAACTCAGTCCATAGCTTGTTCATATTTGATATTTTTGATTCTGATCAAAAGAGTTGGACCAACAGAGGTACTGACATTAGAGTCATGCTGCTAATGGAGCTAAACGGTAGGTATCTGCAAAGAATGAAACTGTTTTCCATTGTACGGACACACCTGTTCCTAACCACCCGGCATCAGCCTCCATCTGAGCCAACTTTCCTATTAGGCACTCATCCAAAAGAGAACAAGTGCATAGTTACACCAGATCACGTGTTTTGGTAAATATCCCCTCACAGCTCATCATCACTGTGCACTGTTTGCTGAGTAGAAGCCAATTAAACAGATGAGTTGTGAACACAAATGAAATATCTTTACCACATAAAACTATCACAGAGGATGATCAATCATGTCTGAGTCTGCGTGTTTCTTAATTAAAAACGAAGGAACTCAAATGGAGCCTTGTGAGACAATTCCTCAGCTGCCATCATTCACTCATCCAAAAAAACGGCTTTTGAAGCAAACCAGCTTGCTCAAATTCCATTAGTCTGTTTTGTGTTTAAAAAAATTGAGAAAAGAGGGAATCAAACTGTTAAACAATGCTCTCCTTGAGTAGCACAATTTCAATCACCTCCCCTTGCCCCTCATTCAGCTGGGCTAGCGTAGCTGGCTAATTAGTTCTGGTGAAAGGCTTCTAATTAAATTGGCCTAATGTGGAGGCCCAGGCTGTGAGAGAGAGGGGCAGCTGAAAAATATCACTCATAAAAATGTGTGAACACAAAAAGACTAAAAGCATTTGAAACTTTGAAACATGCATTTTTAGAAGACAAAGCAAAGAAAGAAACGGGGACTGCATTTTATGGATCAAAGTTTCTTTTTGAACTTATTGGTTTATTTCTCTTTCCTTTTGTATGTATTCCTTTTCAGACAACCTTTTTATTATTCCAAAGGCAATTTAACTGTAACCAACATTTATAATCAAAGCCATACTTACGTTTATAGATACGTGTAGCCAGCATTGCTGTAAGATATTTTTGCATATGTGTTATCAACAAAGTTCTGATAACATATCCATAAAACTCAAGACGGATTCAGATTTAGCCATCTCACATTTAAGAGCATTTTCTCATTCAAATCTCATCTTTTCTCACCGTGGCTTTTGAAATCTATGCATGGATCTATGAAGTCCCATTACGTCTCAGAACTCTTTGATTGCACCTTGTACAATGTTCAAAAAACAACCCAAGACAATGCAACATTTTAAAAACAGCAAGGGGAGGTCACAGACTGGACAAAAAGATAGACGACGCATCTGCACAGTACACTCTACAAAACTGGTAGCAAAGCAACTTGGAAATGGCAACTGCCGTCTTGCATTTATGATGTTTGCAGCTAAATCTAAATTGCGTCAAGGTTTTGATTCCTGCCTAGATGGAACAGAGATAAACTGAGCACATGGAGGAAACAACTAGCAGTGTAATGATGTGAAACTGAGACCAATCCCACAGCACAAATGTCCACAGTCCTATGCTGGGCTTCTATCCTCCCAGTTAACAACCCATTCTGCTCACGTTGATAGGATATGTGACACTCACGACAGAAAATTAAAGAACACGTTAAAACATTATAAATTATTACCGTCAACTGTAATGCAACAAGAAGCTATTTTCCAATCACCATTAGAAGACAAAAATAAAGAACAAACTGCCAACTATTAGGAGTCAGTCAGGTAAGACAGGAGAAATAGCAATTGTGAAAAAATACTCCAATTAGCCATGACTTCATGTTGCTCAAGCTAATGTTTGGCCAGTTACATCCACCAAACCTGACGTCACATCCACAGGTTGCACTCTGGTGTTGTTTTGGCTGGTCAGTTTTTGTTACATACCTTTGTACTAGTGATATTAATAATTACTAGTTTGTCAAACAGCTATTTTATCAACTAATTTTCAACATATATTGGCTGTGCTCCTATATTAGACATGGGACAGTGTCTCAGCACTTTTAAAATAACGTTCATGTTCTGCTTGCATGTAAGGCACTGACGATTTCTCAGATATTTTGGCATCAGTTTTATTATGATTCGTTGGTGTAATAGAAACTTTAATTCTTGTGTATTTGTTTTGTTTTAATTAAATTTTTTTTAAATTAAAAGCTTATTTGCAGAAATGGCTGGAAAATATATCTCCTTTGGTTTCTGTGTTATCCTTTCTCTATTTTAACCCCTTAGCAGTCCTACAAATTTACAATTAGTCCCCTAAACCATCCAATGTACCGTGGGCGGTACGTCCGACTGCTAACAGGTTAAAGGGAAAATATTAGACAAATAGCACAATAAGTAAATTGGTAAATGAAACTTGCAGTAGAAACCAAAACACGACGCAACAAAGACAGGCTGTTACAGGCGTTTTCCTGCAGGCTCGCCTGCTACCACTTCAAAGATAGATCAGCGTTTTTCTTGTTGTAATTTTGTAATCACAGCTCTCTGTACAGAAAAAGTGTGACATGGTTAGGTTACTGATTCTGTGGTATCTTACCATAATCTGTGGTAAGGCCACTTTATTTGCCTCTTCCTGTAGTAGGCTTATTGCACCGCAGATTATGTCATACATAGTTTGTCCCACAACATGTGGTACGGATTTAGTAGTGGCCACATTTTCTGCGACAGTGGATCTGAATGAATAACATTTGACCTCTTTTTCAACTGAAAGAAATTAAATATGGTCAAACACTAAACTGTAAGACAGCCGAGGCATAAACTACATTATTATGTAACATAAGCTTCAGAGTGTGCACAACGTGAAATAATAAATACCTTCTTAAAATAACATTACAGCAACACTTTTTACTCAGCTATGATTTTCTTCATTCTCAGTATACGACAACAACACACTCACATATACGCGTATGTAAGGAAATGCTACCAATTTAGACTTATCGACAACAACCCACAAAGACTTCTAACCTCAGACAACGATAAGTTTTAATCTGATGATGAATAAAGACTGCTGTCCTCACACAATAATGAAAACATGCTCAAACACACACATGCAGAGGAAAACTGAGTCATTACTCAGACTGCCCAAAATATTCACACAAACACGCTTGATGAAATCCTTCCTAAAACCTAAGAACTCTCACACAGAAATGTTTTTATGTTCCTAAATATTAACAAATCACACAGGCGAACAGAGAGCTTGTTTCTGTCATTCCCACAAGAAAATGGCAAAAACAACAACACTCTTTCTTCACCGTTCCTACAACACAGCCAACATCCTACCCTGCTCGCTCATGCACACACACACATACACATTTACATGATGTACCCATAATGCTGCTCTTCCTTTTTAAATGCTTTAAGTGTCTCTCTCCCTGTCTTCTATCTGCTAATAGGAACCAATTAGTCTCCATTGTCCACTCTCCCAATAAAAGAGCATTATGGGAATTCCCCCTACTTAACACCTTTCCTTTCTAAACAGGCACCCAATTAGACGCCTAAAGGACAAAGCTACAGAGGACAAGTGGGGGCCTTAGGAGGCGGGGACAAAGGGACAGTGGGGTGAGATGTGTCTGTGTGCGTGCGGTGATGCTGAATGACTCTCTCAGTTCAGTCCACATTTTTGAAGCTGTCAAAGAAAAGCTGAATAAAACACTGTTGAATGCACAATTTAAAAGGGTAACGCTGATGTTATTTTAAGGCTTTATTTTGGCAAACAAGTTGCCTAAAGACACCAAAACCAGCTAATAAGTGATATATCTTCACTGATATGGGTTATGATGCTTACTGGAGTATATTCTGACTCAGTCCAGTGAGTCGGCTGAGCTCTGTATGGTGGAGGCCAGGCTAAAATAAGTTGGCACTGCTTTGGTTTCATGTTAATCAAACATGTTGTGTGTAAAGTGTGAAGGAAGGCGGGAATAACATGACATTGCAGCCTGGCAGGTGTCACCAATGTGTCTCTCGGTTTTCATAATTTAAGAAAAAGCTTGCGTTTTGCACTGGGTGGTACCTGCTGTAAACACGGCGTGGGCCATTTGCCAGAAAGATCTAAGGAAAGAAGCCATGACAGGCAGATCATGATGATGAGGGATCGTGTTTAAAACATGTGGGAGAAACTTGCTTTCCCCACATTTACATTTATTGGACAACACAAGCCATGAAAAGAAGAGCTAGGAATGATGGGGGAAATAGCCAAAATAAAACAGCCAAATGAATCTCTCTACAGAGAGGAAAACGTGCTCCTGTGTGCAGCATTCTCTGCAGCACCTTTTCTACTCAAAACAATAATGAAAAGACTGTTAAGAGAGATTACTGCAGGACGCACATGTTTCTCACCAAGCTACAAGTATACACACACACACAGAACAGCCTGGTGACGTTTTTTCCCATGACAGCATGGGAATTCCTCTGCTCAGGAGTCACTGCTCAGTGTGAGATGCAGAGAGAGAAAGTGTGTGTATGTGTAAAACCAGTCAGGGGGGCTGGCCCTGAAGTGGCCCGCTCTCTGGAGAGACGCTGTCTGCTTTGTTCCTTTAAACTACACAGAGAGACAGAGAGAGGTTAGCTTGGGTGAATGTGCTCGTACTGTCTCTTTTCACTCTCTGCACTAACAGACCTACTGTATTCATTCGCTCTCTGCTGAGCTACTATGTTATAGCAGTGGGAAGCGATTATTCATCCATTTATGCTTCTGGCAGTAATGTCAGTCACTTTCTCACAGAAGACGTTCAATCGGGGTCACGGCTTAATGCCCAGATAAGCATGAAACTCATCTTGTTGGATCATCGCTGCAAAGTAAAACCAATCGTGTTGCGAAAGTTACGGTCTTTAAAAACGGCGTTTTGGGTTAATATGAGGACTCTATTGTGTCAAAGTACAAACCTGAAGATGTGCTAGTCTAGCTATGCTTGAAGTTAGGAAACAGAAGGAAACACCTGGCTTACAAAATCCTGCATAACACATTACCTTGACCTTCAGACATCACAGGTCTATGAGACAAGCACACTTGCCCCTGCACTGCAGTGGGCGTGTTCATAGTGGGGAGCAAACAAATAGGTTAGCAGAATTCAGAGAGTACAAAGGGGGTTTTGCTCAAGTGTTACTTGCTGATTTCAAAGGTTTTTGGATTTATAGTTGATGGGAGAAGTTCCGTAATACATAAAATCATGTCAAAGAATATAAAAAGTCAAACTTTTTAGGAGCTGGTTTCTTTGGTGATTGACAGAAATGGGGAGAACCTATCACAGCTCTAAGGGGGGTAAAAAGCGGTTTACACCCTAGACAGATCGCCAGTTGGTCACAGGGCCAGGATTGCTTGTTTGCTTTTTAAATAACATGTGATTAGTTATTTCCTGGATCAAAACACCACAAAAACACACCATATTCTGCAGTCGAGTGTAATGCATTAGCGCCCAGTTCTCTAGCTTTTAGACCTCTAAAGATGATAAGATGATGGTCTATGTTTAGGCTGATGTTACAACTTTGGTGTAACTTTAAATTAGCAGAGGTTTGGGTCAGTACTTGACAAATTAACAAGTGGATAATATGATTACAGGATCATTATACAGTAATAATTACTGCATTCATTGCAGCTATACTGCACAACTACAACATTAAAGCCTCTCTAATATATTTCTGACAAAACAGCTCTAGCGGGTCAGGGCTTGGAATCATAACCTCTCAAGTGTACTGAATCTTATGCACATAATTCTTGTGGACCAGTCGATTGTGCATATTATAAAAGATCCTAGATTGGGCTCATATTTCTCCAGCTTTCAATAGGCACCTTATTGAGACCCAGAGTTGCATTTTAGTCTTTATCGACTGGCCCTAATACAACTGAGTTTGTACACTGGACTTCACCACAGTCAATGCTGCTGGTTCCCAGATTTTAAATCAATTAGTTATATTGTTTAAAGCTTTTTAAAATACACACTGGCAAAAAAAGTCATACAACCCTAAAGAAGTGCTTATTTTAAACTAAACCATGTTCCTCAAACCTGAACAAATTGTTTTTATGCCTACATGTTTGCCTACAGATTTAATTTAAATTTGGCACAAACAAAAAACGTCCAGCTTCACTCTTCTTAGTTAAAAGCAAAATTTGTGGAATGGAAGCAGCTATATTGAGATCCTCACCAGAACCATATCAGCTTATTTTTGGCAGATTGGCAGCCACTTACTCATCTGATTTCATCCCAGTTGCATTTTTAATCTTTTTTTCTTGCAAACAAAAAGTACACAGGAACAAAAATATAACCACGCGGTATTCTAGCTGGTGGTAAATTACACTTTAGTCCAGCTATTTTTCCTCTTTAAAGCGTGTCTGCTCAGAGCTTATCCAGCAGCTCTTTCTCCTCACCACTGTACTTCCACAGCAGGAGCCATTATTCATCATTTACAGTAAAAAGTAAGTGGGCCTATTAATAACACATAGACTGGTTTATACTCTTCTGGGCTGCTTTATAAACTGGGTGACAGAGAGGAGATGCATGCGTAGCTCTGTGGTGCTGTGCCCACCAGTGGCACATGCATACACAAACACACACTGTCTCTTCTCAGCCAGGCCCTCCAGAGGAAATGCCAGAGGCACAAGGAGATGGAAAGTCAGCCACTTCAGCTTATCCACTCAGTTCATTTGTACCAGTCACTTCCAATTCAGACTCTCCACTTTGTCCAACAAGTTTCGATTTCATTGGTCTGGTTTGTTCTGTGTGCATTTTTGCTTTCAATTAAATAGCAGACAATAGAAAAATGATAATAAGAGAAACAAAGAAATGTGGATGACTGAACCCAAAGCAGGGATTTCCTATGAACCCTTTGGGGAACTCAGTTCTTCAACTGCCATTCCACTGGATAAACTAATGACTAAATGCTAGTACATGCTTTAGGTTAGTGTTTTTTATCAGCATTTGCAACCACCATTTAAACCTCCCTCTACCAATAAGGTTAAATCAGTTTTTCTCATTGTATTTGAACACAAAGGAAAGAGAGAGTACATGTACTGATTGGCTAGGCAGAGAGATCAAGCTGAAAAGGATGTGCAGCAAGTAAGAACTGGAAATGTACTAGCAAGTCAAGAAAGTGCATTGAGCAGATGAAAGGAGTACTTTAAGGAGCTCGTGAATGAAGACATAAGATTAGTGAGGAAGAAATGAAGGCAGCTACGAACAGGATAAAGAGTGGAAAGTTAGTTACCTGTGAAGATGTCTAGGAGAGAGGGGGTGGTGGTATTTTAATTGAATTGTTTAGCAAAATCTAGGAGAATAGGTGGATACCTGAGGAATAGAGAAGTGCACTGGTACTGAACAGTGATGTGCAGATCTGTATTATATACAGAGGGATAAAGTTTATGAGCCACACCATGACCCTGTGGTAACGAGTTGTTGAATCTAGGCTGAGCAGAGATGATGATCAGTGAGCAGCACTGATGAGAAAGAGCACTATAGATGTTTTCTTTGAGTGTTAAATCAGATCAGAAGGAGCTGCACCGTCTTTGTTGATCTAGAGGAAGCGTATCATAGGATGCCAAAAGTGGCAGAGAGGTGTAGGGACATGTATGAAGTCAGCGAGACAGTAGTGAGGTGTGCAGTAGGAGTGACAAATAGGGTTCAAGATGGGGCCAAAATCATCTCTGAGCCTCTTTTTACTTAGAATGCTGATAGGCTGAGAAATGAGCTCAGGCAGGACTTTTCATGGACTTGATGTTTGTAGACGACATTGTGATCTGTAGTGAGAGTAGGCAGCAAGTGGAAGAGACACAGGAGAGATGGAGGTATGCACCAGAGAGAAGACAGCAAAACAGAATACATTTGTGTGAAGGAGAAGGACACAGGTGGAAAGATGAACATGCAAGGAGTCTAGGTAGTGAAGGCAGATTAATTTAAATACCTGGGGTCAACCATCTAAGGACTGGATAATGCACAAGAAAGGTGAAGAAGAGTGCAGGCAGGGTGGAGACGAATGTTGGGGCGATTTATGACAGAAGGATAGCAGCAAGAGTGGAAAAAAAGGTTTACAGGATGGTTGTTTGACCATGATGTGTGTTGGCAATGACAAAAAGGCAGGAGATGAAGATGTTTAGATGCGGTTTGGAGACAAAGTTAGAGTGGCAAGGCTGAGACAGTCTGAGCATGTGCAGTCGAGGGGTATCCAGTATCAACTGTTACCTGAGTGCCACCGGCCCTTTATGGTCAGAGGGCCCAGTGGCGCCAGTGTCCGGCAGCCTCGCCTCTATCAGTGCGCCCCAGGGCAGCTGTGGCTACAACGTAGCTTGCCATTGCCAGTGTGTGAATGTGTGTGTGAATGGGTGCATGACTGAATGTAGTGTAAAGCGCTTTGGGGTCCTTAGGGACCGAGTAAAGCGCTATACAAATGCAGGCCAATTAGATAAACAAAGCCAGAAAAACATTAACTACGTTTTAGACACTACCAACTGGCATTTAGTCCTATAGCATATAAAGTGATAAAATGTGTTCCCTTTAAATCATTACTTTTAAGAAAACCGCACCTGTTTCTGCAGTTGGTGTCACAGCTGTACACTAGTTACTGACTTTAACCTTAACCAGTAGCAGAGTTCATTTCTGTAGTCTGACCAGCGAGTGTGACAGTAGTGAGAGCCCATCATTATATCCAGCCAGCAGCACTCAGAGAGATTTACTGTGACTGAGAGGACGAGCGAGGTAGAGCTAGACAGAGAAAAAAAAGAAGGAGAGAAAGAGAGCGAGTATGGATTAAGGCCTCCCAGGGGAATTCCCACTCATTTTCTCTGTGGAGCGAAGCAGAGATGGAGGGAGGGTTAGTTTCTTATCTCTTCATTTGACACCAGAGAGCCTCTCTCGTTTTTTTCTATCTATCTACCTTGTTCTACCACTCATCTCTCTCCCTCCATCTCACATTCAGTAATCTCTCCTTCTCCTCACTTCTTTTACAGACAGTTTATCTCTCCATTTTCTCTCCTCTCAATCCAGCCATCCTCCCATTTCTTTGAAACCCCACTTTGTTTCTCTTTCACTCTCCGCCCTTTACCGTTTCATTTGACTACGGTGGTTGTGACTTAAATAAACTTTTGGCACTTTGGCTTTACTCAAACTTTGATGTTGTTTACCTCGCATAATATTTTACTTATCTCACATGTCAATTCGCTAACATTCTTTAAAAAAAAGGAAATGGCTTCAAAGAGGAGGAATGAGGAAATAAAGACTTAAATGCATGGAGAAAAGAAACAGCATGACTGTTTTCTGCAGAAAGAAATAGAAGAGGGGGATGACAGAGGAATGAGAGAGTGAGAGGACGAGTGTTATTTAAATGTAAATAAACAGGAGTTGTCTTTATCGGAGGAAATTTGGAGGAAGCTCTTATCTGCTGCTCAAGGCCTGTTTTTCTGCTGCTGTCGCTCTGCCTGCTGGCTATTACACCTTCCAACAGAGGGCACACACTCATAACACACACACACACGTGCACACACAGGCAAGTTTACAGGTGTACATACAGAGCTGGGGAAATGCTTATCGGCTGAACGAGAGGCAGACCCATTAAAATCATAGAGAGGGGAAAACAGCGCGCATGTGCCGATACGCCACAGGACCACTGTAAAGTAAATAAAATAAATGATAATCTTGTTCCAGTGCCAGACTCTGGTCCTGGCATTCATATTCATGCCGCTTTGATGTGTGCCACCCACCTAAGCATTGCTAGAGACTAAGCACAATCCCCCGTGGCAGGACAACTGAACCCTTCCACACTGCAAAAACTGCAGGTTGGCTCTAGAAACATGACAAAGAGCCCACGGGGGTTGTCCCTGACTCAGAATTCCACAGATTCCAATAAGCTCTTGCATCTGGTGAAAGTGAAACAAGCTAAGTCCACAGTGGACTCCCATAGGTCCTTCATCCATCCCCCAGTGGGTCAAAACAGTTTTGACTGGATGGATAGTTGGCACACAATTGTTGGCAGATAACTTTATTGTGGTGATTTCCGAGTGTATGAGTTCTTCATGTATAAAAAGACGGCTATAGCTTCTATAAATCTAGTAGTGTGAAAGTGTCATGAGCCTGCATTCATTCAGCCAGTAAGGATGACTCCTCTGGTTACAAAAAGAAGCCTGCTTGTATAGAAATCTATGATAAAATGACCCCCATTGATCTATAACTTTTACTTTACTTATAGGTTACAGTGTCAGTATAGTTTCAAGCCTTACGGAATACACCATAAAGTCGACATTGTAAATGATGGTGAAGCTTTAGGGTTGGCCTGTATTATGAAAGACAAAGTGTTCCCATATTTTCAGTTTCTTATCACATCAAGTTTCAAAACACTAAGTAAACATGCTCAGCTGAAGCATCAACATGCCGCTTCACTAATCAGAGCAATTTCAATTTGCCTGTGAACATCTTTTATATACAGTCTCTCTTTTTAACAGCAAACATGAGGAAGATCACACCATCCAGATAGTGAATATTACCAGATACTTGGAGACACACACACACACACACACAGAAAAATGGAACCAGGCCTGCTTATATGACCTAAACACAGCAAGACAAAGACAATTAAGTGTGCAAAAGAGTGGAAAAATATATATGAGAGTCCATAACAACATTAAATGGCACACGTACACAACTTAAGACATCTATAGGGATACATCAATGAGCAAGCAAGCACATATACACACATACACAAACACACACACACAGACTTATGTTCATGGATGCTCATATAATACAGGACAAATGCAGTCAAACAAAACAAACACAGTGACAGGGTGTGTGTATGTATGTGAGTGTTTGTGTGTGCTGTGTTGCCAGGGGCGACGGCTACTATCAGAGCTAAGACGATTACCACACGTCATTTGTCATCTGGATGGTGGCAACATATAGCTCTACATTTAATTTACCGCAGCGCCATCAGACGCTGGGGGGTGGAGTGTGTGTATAGGTGTGTGTGTGTGTGTGTGAGTGTGTGTGTGAGTGTGTGTGTGTGTGTTCCATTCACCCATATATACAAAGCCCTGAAGGAAGAGAGAGAGAGAGAAAAAGAAAAAGAAAGGGAGAGAGTAATTGAAAGAGAATGAGAATGGGGGGAACAGGAGTGTGTGTGTGTGTGTGTGTGTGTGTGTGTGTGTGTGTGTGTGTGTGTGTGTGTGTGTGTAGGGGAATGAACATTCATTGCCTGAACGCACAATGTGACAGATGCCAACACACACAATAAGACAATAAAGTTTATTTCCCTTCTCTCCATATACTATATCTTTGTCATTTTTCTCCCTAAGATGCTCATTATTGTGAGTTGCAACATTTTGTTTTTAATTTAATCTACCTTAAATTTACATTTTTAGATAATTTCCCCAAACGTATTCTTCAAACATACACTTTTAAGTTTATTAAAATTGCTTTTTGATGATCTACCATTGACAAAAGGGACTCTGCAATTGATTATTTAAGTCATTTTAATTTTGTACTTCTTCACTAGCACTTTTTTTTCAGCTTTTGCTTTTTCCACAGTAAAGAAGCAGGGAAGAGACTGTGGGGGAAGACACACAACAAAGGGCTTTTGGTCAGAGTTGAATCCAGGCTGCCGCTTTCTCAACCTGTGAGCTAAACTGGTGACTCTACTTCTTATTTCTTTAATTAAAATTTGAATTTATTTATTTTTTTTATAATCTTTTATTTCAATTTAGCTTTTTTGTTCTGAGTTTTCAACACATGAAGTTCACTCAAATACAGTTCAAATGACTCCATATGTAGGATTTTTGTTTTTTTGTGACAAAAAGTAAGCTCTTTTATCATTCCAAAACACTAAATGAAAACACATTTTAGGTTGCATTTTGGGGGTAATGTGACACAAAACTTTGACATTTCTCCTTCCCGCTTATTTCAAAATCAAAGTGACTTGATGCAGGTCATGGGAGATGAGAACGATTTTTAATAAAAGACCAGAATCAGTGTGATACTGAAGCCCACATGCATCACTCCATTCTTCAGCCTGCACAGTGAGCAGCACAGTGAGCAGCAGTATTGATCGCAGGCACCAGAAGCTGTTTCAATAAGTTATTAAGAATCAAAAATTGACAAGAGGAGCTGATCAAATATCTCAGACTCTCTCTCTCTTCCTGCAGAACTACCCTATTGTCTCTCTTCCTCTCGCTCTCTGTTAAATTCTTTCTTTCACATCTTAAATTCCTTTTTAGTTTTTCGCTTGCTTTCTCTTCTTCTCTTTCATTCAGTGTTGTGCATCAAATAAGGTCTAATCTATGAGCGATGCATGTGTTTGTATTGGTGTGTGTCCCTTGTGTTACACGGACATGGGGCTGCAGACCATAACTACAAAGAGCTGTAAATGGACTGATTCTTATACAGTACTTTTCTAGTCTCCCAGAGTTCTCAAAGCGCTCTACACAACATGCCACATTCAACCAATCCCACCCATTTACACAAGCACTGTCTTTTAAGTGTTTTATTGCTTCCTAACTACCATTCATACTCCGATGAACACATCGGAGAGCAATTTGGGGTTAGTATCTTGCCTAAGGATACTTGGCATGGAGGAGCCAGGGACCAAACTGCCAACCTTCTGATCAGTAGATGACCTGCTCTACCTCCTGAGCTACAGCTGTTAATGCAAGCCTTTACACTAAACTTACATCTCTACCATGACATGACAAGACAGCACATCATACAAGCTTGGTATCATGGATGAAGAGAAATTAAGAGAGCGAGAAAGAATAGAGGAAAAAGAGTCTTTCTGGAAAGTTCCTGTAAGTGAAAACCATGCATAAGTTGCATCAACATAAAACAAATTCAATTTAAAAAAAAAACATTACAGAAAGAGTAGCTTTTGAGATGATCAAGCTTAAAAAACACTATCCTGGATCCCACGCTTCCCATAATGCAACTCGACAGCACCATTTGCTTCTTTCTAACAGAGCTCCTCCAAGTGCCACAGAAGAGGTTATCTAACAAGCTTAGGAACTCGTCTTGATGTGTGAAATCCAACGAAGACTGCTTTAAAGAGCGAACCATTCGAAGTATTTGAAACTAGTTAGCAGCACAATACTGACATCACATCACAGTTTAATACAGACTATAACTGTAATAGTCACACACAATGTCTGCTACTAAAAGTTTATTTAAAAGCTATTGCTAGTTGCTTGTTCATTCTTCTTCAAAGCCAACAAAAGTATTCAACTTTTTAATGAATTTGGGGATTGATTACAGGGGATTGAGGCTTTTTTGGGGGGGAGGGTTCAGTATAATGTCAGAGGCTGCTGCACCTGCCTCATTACGGTCTATATACTCAATTCTCAGTTTTCCTGCTAATCCAAAGACTCCATTAAGTGCATTTGTAACTCATCCAATGCATTCATAATTGTCTTGCAACACAGGAAACTGCATCCTGACGGCAGCCAAAAAACCAATCTGACAGCACAAAAACAGTCACTCGAAATAGAAGTCAGCTAAACTGACAGCAAGGTGAGCTGGTGACAGTGTGCTCAACTGGTAAGTGTTGATGTTTTTGCTGCTGTTAGCTGCTGTTCATCAGTGTCAGCGACACTTTCTTCAAATTGGATGTGACTTTGTTGGACTCCAACATTTAGTGAATAAACTCATACAATGTTAAAATGTAATCATATTGTTTATTACAGGGATTTTGGGAAGTTTCAGCATGGCACGGTCAGCTAACAGACACTGCTGAAGAATTTCTTTAAAGTACAAACGTCATTATCACAAAGAACTAAAAGCTGTAGTTTCACTCTCATACAAACTATTTTAAAACTAATTTATTTTTGGGCAAGACGCTGAACTCTTAGTTGCATCCAGTTGCATCCATCCAAGGATGTGTGTAAATGTTAGACAAGGCACTTAGGTATAGAAGGAAGTGCTCGTATGAATAAGAGTGTTATTGGGTGAATGAGGTTTGCAGTAAAAAGCACTTTGAGTGCTCAGAGTAGAAAAGCATAAGTACTGGTCCATTCACCATTGTTACTGCTGGATTTAATTAGATTTTCTAAGGAAGTCAATGGAATCCAGATCTGCTTATCAAACCCCAGACTTAGGTGTACAGTTTACTCATTTTGCACATTTAAGACCACTTTAAGTGAAAACGAGCAAACAATAGAAATAGAAGTGGATGTAAAGGGGATGAGAGGCAAAGATAGAGAGCGAACAGCTCATCTTCTCCCGTCTCTATCTCTCCAACAATCTCAACAATCTATCACGCGAGACAACTGGCTATATACAGTGTGTGTATCCAGATTATGACTCAGAGACTGGCTGTACTGAGTGATTCCATCCACAATGGCACTAAACACTATTCATCATCACAGCGAAGGCACCAAGAGAGATGGAGTGTAGAGCAAGCGAGGGAAGAAGAACAGAGAGAGGAGAGGGAAGAGGCGAAGAGGCACGGGAGATGGCAGAGGGAAAAAGTGAAAATTAACCAAGGAGGCCGACACTTCCGCGGAGTCAAAGAGAGAGACGACCCAGGGGAAAAGAACCAAGACGATATGAGGAGGAGGAGGAGGTGGAGGAGGGAGGAGAAAACCAGTGAATCCCCCCCCCCTCCCATTTCCAAACCTCCTAATGAGCATCTCAACTTAACAAACTCATCGCTGTGTTTCAATTCCAGCCTCTTTAACTCTGCAGGCTCTTCTTCCTCCTCCTCCTCCTCCTCCTCCTCCTCCTCAGCAGCAGCAAGAGAAAGCCTTGATATGGTAAACAGGAGAGGGCCTGGCACTTCTCACCGCCTCCTTTGAAGTCATGTGAGGAGCGGATTATGTAGCGGAGCGCCTAAGTCGAGATCCGCCTTAACCCTCTTACATCTTATTTTGTGATTTGAGTTCATTTGATAGTTTTATATCATTTTAAAGAGAAGGATCATTCTTGTTAAGGCGAATAATGCTGAGGAAAGAGGAGGAGGAGAGCAATGGGAAACACGGGATTTGAATGAAGAAGCAAAGTAAGCCCATTGAGGAAATGCAAACAGAGAGAAAAAAAAGGAAAAAGAAATAAAAATTAAGAAAGTAAAAAAGAAAAGAAAAGAAGAAGAGCAAGAAGAAAATATGGGAAACTCAAAATATAACTAAGAGAGGATTAAGTACAATCAGCTTTTACCAAGAAAAGCAGTGAAACACACTAATCCACATTTGCTGCATTTTGCAGCAAAGGGTGAATTTACTGCATACATAACTCTGCATGCAGTTAAATACCCCTGACTGTGGATACCCCCGACTGAATTTGCATGCACTCATGTAACAAGTCTTACAATGTGTAGTGTTTGAACTTGAGAACTGCTTGCCCCATTAGCGCACTGGTACTCGAGTTAGCACATGTGCTGATCTGTCAGGGTTTTCATTGAGTTTGTGTTGTTTTTGGCACAGGTTAACAGCACGTGACTGCAAAATATAAAATATGAGGGAAATTCCTACACTTCTAAATATTTGGAAGGTCCCAATGTAACACAGTAAAAACACAAGTTGCAACTCTCTGAAAAGCCCAGCATAAATCAGATGTTACTGTTAATGTTTATAACCAGGCTTTTCCCATTAAACATAACTGAAAGTCTTATAAGAGCCTGGTTATTAAATAACATACATAGGCATTGGCTGATGGTGACACTTTAGTGGAGTGATATTGGGGTGACACTTCACCAGTCATGAGTACAGTATGAAGAAGGGGACCGAATTCCCATTTTTCTACAAAACAAAAAAACACACAAAAAACCCACTGACAGCTTTTAATTCAGTGTGACAGCCATATTGGTATTGCAAAGCCATGCAGCTCAGTGCATGTTTATCAAGGCAAAGGTTCTGTCCACATTTAAAAGTATTGCTTAATTTAAAAAAATTGTCAAGTGGTTTGGTTTTTCTCCTGCATCACTGGACTGAGGTTAACTTAACGGCCAGCTGTGGCGAGGCTAGTGTTCTCCTTGATATGTCCATTATCAGCTAAAAGTCAGCTAGTCTCAAAAATAGTAGCTAAAGTATTATTATATATTCTTGCACAATAGGAGAAAGAAAACTGACACAATAAATCAAAAAATGTTAATTAGCAATCAAACACTAAAGCTGTAATATAACCCTCCAAGATGGCAATCCATCACTGAGCCTGCTTCTGCCAGAGGTTTCTTCCTGTTAGAAAGGGTTTTTTCCTTTCCATTGTCACCAAGTGCCTGCTGATAGGAGGTCGTCTGATGGGGTCATCTCTGTATTATTGGAGGGTCTTTACCTTACACTATAAAGAACTTTGAGGCAGCTGTTGTTGTGATCTATATATAATCATTTCAATTCATTTTCGTGTAAATAAAAACGAACTGAATTGATGACAGAGGTAAAGGAGCAAGGACGAAGGTAACGTGGAAAAAATGTGGAAAAAGTAGGAGAATAAGGAATAGTGATAAGCAGTGAGAGTTTAGAGACTGATAGAAGAAAATCCAACGTAATACAAATATATTTTGTTTCCAATTGAAAGTGAGTGGTGAGCAAAAGTGGGCTTTACTGCAAACACACATATGCATACGCACGCACACACACACACACACACACACACACACACACACACACACACACACACACACACACACACACACACACACACACACGCTGTCATTTCATCCATGTCTTGCCAAGAAGCAGATGCTGGGCTCATCTGGTGAGTGCCATGGTACCTGTCCAAATATTGACACACACACACACTTAACCCCCTCTGTGTTTGAGCTGGCACTGTATCACAGCTGCCTGAAAAATATTTCTGACTTTTTTCAGGAAGAATCATTTATGAACATGAAAAGAAAAGTGAAATTGAAGTTGAGAGATTAAATTAATTTCTTATCCTTTATTTTACAGATCCTAAAATGACTTAGTATACCAAGCCACTTCTATATTAAAATCACTATTTTAATGTTAATTGTTCAAAAACACTCTTGTTTAACTGACATCTTTTAGATAATCGTGTTTTGTCTGTGTGTGTTGTAGTGCTGCGGGGGTGGGGGATTTGTCCGTCACTAACTTCACACTCCACGGCTCAGGCAGCCTCTGGCCTCGGAACCATATGCAGACAAACACTGGATGCACTACGCACTCTAAGTTAGTAGAAAGCACTGTGGAGCTCTGACGTCGACTGCTGCAGTCTTTCCAGCAGATGGTTTCTATCGCAGAGCTTTGATTGGCATGTTAAAACATTGCCTGTCCAAAAAACTGTGACATTGTGACAAACTATGTTGAAACATTTTAGATCACGTATGCCATTTTTTAAAATGACATAAGTTCTTTAAGTGATTGGCACTTCCCTGTGAATTCATATTTTAGATCGTTACCAAACATTTGCCTGTGCTATGCTCTGCTAATTTAGAGTTAAGACTGTAGCTAAAGCTTGTCAATGTGGAGTGCTGAATTTATTCCAAAACTTTGGTTTATATTCCAGAAATAAGTCTGAAATGCTGAATAGAAAATGAATACTCACCACATACCTGAACTGCAACACAGGATTTGAAGTATTTTAAACCCTCGAGCATAACATGCCCCAGACCTGGTTATATAATAGATACACTTCTATGAAACCATTGCCAACTAACCAATAGGTTTTCTACAAAATTGGCATTCACCAGTCAGCTTTACTGGAAAACCTCATGGACCTTTGTGCATAGATAGTAAGAAGGTCTATAGAAAGTATCTAGTTTTGGTGTTTTTCCAATGAGCACTGATAATTCAACTCAATTTTATTTTGTTTATATAACGTCAAATCACAATAGATGCCTGAAGTCACTTTATATTGTAAGATAAAGACCCTACAATAACAGAGAAAATCCCAACAATCAGACAACCCCCTACAAGCAAGCACTTGGCCACAGTGGGAATTTTGTAATAGCCTGTTATTGTTATAGTTATATAGTTCTTCTGCTGCAAGTAGACTCATCCACGTTTGTGACTGGTTATATGCTGCCATAGTTGGATCATTTAGTCTGATAGATAAGAAAAATATATTCTGGGTATGTTTAACTTCCTAGTACAGGTCCCTGATTAGATAAAGAAGGAATAAAGAAAAACATAAGTCACAAAAGGACACTAAAGGTAGCGAGTAGGATAGCGCAACCAGGTGGGGGAAAAAATAAGGGGGGAGAAGCATTTCTATCAAAAGATTAAATAGAAGAGACAAAGAGCCACGGAGCAAGAAGTGAAGAGACAGTGTGGAAGATCAAGCTGGAAATAAAACAGAAAGGGTGAGTGAACAAGAAACTGTTGACGAGCTGAAGAAACAGAAAGAAAAACTGATAGAAGAAGGCGAGAGAGTGGGGAGCAGGCGAAAAGAACAAGAGACCGTGGACAAAGTTAAAGGGAAAGAGTGAGGAAGAAGAGGAGCAGAGGAAGAAGAGCGGCGTGTATTTAAATGCAAGCCGGTGTTAATGAGTTTGGTCACAGTGTGGAACAGTCTTTTTAAAGCTGCTATCATTCTCATTAATGTAGTGAATGAGCCGCTGATAGCTGTCATGGACCTCACACTTCAATTAACAACAACATACACACCTATAGGGATGTGCGTGCACGTGGAGTACATGAACACACACACATACACACACACAAATAAGACGTGCAGGAGTTGTGTGTACAGGTATTTATATGTGTTAGTGTAAGCACAACTTTTAGCATTTGCATGGATATGTATGTGCATGCATATGCGAAAGAGTGCAAGGTGGAGAAGTGCAGTTTGATTTATGGGAGAAAAAAAACAACTTTCTGCAATTTACAATTTCAGCATTTCTGTTTTCTAACGAGCATCCGCTAAGCTGTGAGATAGAAATGCAAATTCACCTTGACAGGCTGAGAAGCCACGCTGAAAAATTAATGGAATTTCCCTTTAATTTGGCCAAACAGGGAAACAATATGCTGCCAGTAAACACACACACACACACACACACACACACACACACACGAAATGAGAGAGTAAAAAAAAGTGTGATCGCAACTGACAGGCCTAGATTTACTAACTGTATAGCCAATCTCTCAGTTGTTTTTCACGTCGTGCCCTTACATTATGCTGTTTCTTTGTTTTTGTTTTTTAATAAGAGCATCTAAGCCTTTTAGTCCCTTCAGAACACACATTTTTAACACCTTAAAAAGGCTTAATTCATTATTATACATTATTTGGGTGTAAGTAATTTGACTTCAGTTAGACAGCTTACATTTCACTACAGCAGCAGAATGTAGTTCGAGTTTAGCGTCTTGGCTCTGATCTCATTACTCAAATATGATACAGGGAGAAACTGAGAGTGCTATGTTAACGTCTTCCATGAAACTGAGGTGGCTGTTGGGGTGGTGGAGGGATTCAAACAGCAAGCGGCAATGAAGTGCTGCCGTAGAACTGAAATGTGGCAGTGCATTGGCAGGCTGTAGGGAGCTCTGGACAATGTAACATACAAAAAACCATGAAAACTGTCTACTGCACCCTATTCAAGCCCACTTGTAAACCAATCAGAATTTGCCAAATGCACAGTTATGTACTATATTCTGGTGGGTTTATGGAGGTTTATGGAAGCTCATGTGAGTAGGTTGAAAACCCCTCTCTGCAGGCTCTCCGTAGCTAATTCCCTGTGCAAATAGACACAACTGTTTTATCGTTAAAAACAAGCATCGGAGGGACAGATGGGAAATTTTGCAGCCTGAACATACACCACCAAACTGGAAGGATAAGGAATGTGAGGCATAATGACAGAATGTCAAGCTGGCTCTCTGACCTAGCTCAAAGGCTTTGCTGCAGTACTGCAAACTAAGGTCACGTGCTGCACAGTGACCTTAAAATGTACCAATGTGCAGCATCCCCTCTTCTTTTAACAATGGTGTAATTTTCTGGTAAGCGAGGAGACCAGTTGCTGGACTTCAGGGAGAGGAATGTTGTCTCATTCTTGTCTGACAGAAGATTCTAGCTGAAGTTATAATTTTTGTTTCAAAGCTGGTTCAGCAGTCAGCAGGATGTTACAACTATGCTGCTGTAACAGATGCAGTTTCCAGTTTAGCATGATCTTGCAGAAATATTCAATATCTTCCTCTAAAATGATGCTGTCTGGATGTGAACATACTCTGAATTAAAACATCTATATATTTCTTTCAGCACTGATGGTGCCTTTCCAGATGTGCAAGTTGGCAATTCCATAGGCACTAATGCAACCCCATGCAGTCAGAGATGCAGACTTTTGAACTGACTGTTTCCAACATGTCGTACAGCCTCTTTCCACTTTGTTCCAAAGGATGCGACGTCCATTTTTTCCCCAAACAATTTGTACATTTCATCTGAATGGAAGTGTTAGAATTTGTCTTAGTCCAGGAGGAGCTTTGCGGCTTGTTTGGATCATGTTCACATATGGCTTCTTTTTTGCACGATAGAGCTTTTCCTGGCATTTGTGAAGGCATTCCTGAGCTCATGTATTGATTTCCATGACAGAATCATGCCTGTTTCTAGTGCAGTGTCTGCTGCTCAGGCCAGAATATGATAATATTATGTAATCTGAGGTATTTGAAACCTGCAATTTTACTTATTCTAAAACTTCCACAATTTTTATTTACCAAGATGCTATTTTTATACCCAGTCATGTTGCTGATCTGTTCCCAATTTATCTAATTAGCTTAAAAGTGTTCCTCCAGATGTTTCTTCTTAGTACCACTTGCTTTCTCAGCCTTTGATGTTCACTCTCAATTTTTTCTAGACGTTTTGCTGTCATCAAATTCAAAATGAGCTAATTTATTTCTTAAAATGTTACATTTTCTCAGTTTAAACATTTGCTATGTTTCTATGTTCTATTCTTAATAAAATATAGGTTTATGAGATTTGCAAATAATGGCATTTTGTTTTAAGTAATTTTATTGAAGCTGAAAACTACCACCAACAGTTGTTGTAGAAAATAGTGTAAGTGCGTTTGTTCAGATAGACTGGTGATAAATAAAGGGCCAGCAGCTGAAAGTTAATCCAGCCATGGGTGTTAGGAACTATTTTGAGGCATTGATTATCCATTTTTTGTTGCCATGTTTGGGGTGACAGGATAGTTCATGAAGAATAAATGTGAAAACCATATGCAAAATAAACTGTATTAAGTGCAAACCATAGTGCAGACTGTTTCTCAGTCTTGTAGTTTATATAACATTTGTTCTGCTGTTGCCTTTGTTTCTTCTCCTTTTTCTCAGATGCCCCATCTTCTCATCCACTGATAAACAGTGTACAGAAATTCATTACCATTTTTTCCCATGTGTGTGTGTGTGTGTGTGTGTGTGTGTGTGTGTGTGTGTGTGTGTGTGTGTGTGTGTGTGTGT
>NW_005187430.1:1265790-1283226 GCF_000239375.1 Pundamilia nyererei
AGAGAGAAAGAAAGTAACATGCACACGCATACTTTTGTACCATTAATACCACTTTCAAGGGAACCTTTCCAAACCTTGTGTTTGGATTTAAGCTATGATTTAAGCTTTGTGCTGGAATAATTGGTCATTTTTTTTCAATCATTTGTTGGTTCAAAAGAGGCTTCTAATAATCCCCGAGATGATCCAGTAGTCTTGGAAGAAAAAGATTGTAAACCCAGCAGTGACGATGATACTGTACATAAGCTCAAAGAGGAGGCACAGAGCCAAAGACAAATTTACATTTTTTTTATTCCTCTCATGAAAGGTTGCTACAGTGTTGGATCATGAATCCTAATCTTGCATGTGAAGCACTTTTTAAAAACAGAAAATGAAAACATCAGCTGGAAATTAGAGAGCCTCTGTTTGAGCTCAAAAACAGTTAATACTTTATTCATGAGATGAGTTTGGATCATTGGATGCTGTATGCAGGAATACCAAAATGCAGACCAGAATGCCCGTTAAATGTGAGGGATATCTTCTCTTTAGGGAAGGATTTTTCAAGTTTTAGCAAACAACCTGAACTTAGATGGTCAGTTACTAGCCAAACAAAAGAAGCAGCTTGTTTATTGAAGCGTCAGTGTTTCTCAAGAGAAACTACATTTTTACACAAAAATTTCACTTAGCTGTATCTAATTAGCATACTTTTCCACTTAATTGTTTTTATACAGACAAATGTTGTGACCTAATATAATTTGTCCTACCAGCTTATATTCCTTTACTGTTATTCATCCTAATTACCCAGTGCTAATGGTAGTCATTTCCCTGCCCTAGCTTCCTGTCCAAACATTCAATTCAATTTAAATTTTTACATTTTAACCTCAGGGTGTTTTATATTTTAAGGTAAAGACTATACAATCATACAGAGAAAAGCCCAAAACTCAGATGACCCCCCATAAATAACCACTTGACAACAGTGGGGAGGAAAAACTCCCTTTTAACAGGAAGAAACCTGCAGCAGAACCGGGGTCGGGGAGGTGCAGCCATCTGTCGTAACTGGTTGGGGTTCAGGAGAGAGAGACAGGACAAAACACTATAATGATTGATTATAAATTCAGAGTGCTGTCTAAACACAGAGGTGAGTGAAGAAGAAACACTTATCATGCATCAAGTGAAAGGAGTCAGGGTCACCTGATCCACCCTAACTATGCCGTTTTAGCTTATTAGCTTAAGTCCGATAGCTTAAGCTAATCTTTAAAGTAGAGAGGGTGTCTGTTTCCAGAATCCAAAGTGGGAGCTGGTTGCATGATAGAATGGCCTGATAAATGAAAGCTCTGTCTCCCATTCTATTTTTGAAAACTCCAGGAACCATAAACCTGCAGTCTGAGAGTGGAGTACTATGCTAGGATAATAAGGCACTATGAGGTCTATAAAATAAGATTTGGTCTGATTATTCAAGACCTTGAATGTAAGAAGAATGATTTTAAATTGATCCTGAATTTAATTGGGAACCAATGAAGAGAGGTCAGTATGGGTGAAATATTCTCTCTATATGCACTACATACGGTCACATCCAAATCAAAACATGATTTTTATAGCTAAAATGCCAAACTCGAGCCATTGAGATGGTGCTTCACAATCTATCATTCTTACAGACTCTATGGTTCCTTGTTCCTGAAGCTGTATAATCTCAAGTCTATAAATCAGTTTAGCAGCTAAAATAGTGGCAAGTGCCAATTAGCATGATCTATCACATGAAATTATCAGCACCTGCAGTTTGGTATTACATTCTGAATTGATACAAACAAACCTCATTAAAACCCTAATCACAGCTCCCTTGAGAGAACACTTTGACTTTCAAAGCCACCGAAGTTCAAATGTCAGAGCTGCAGGACAAACAAAGTAATGAAGGATAAGCTACAGAGTTTGAATAATTTCAAACTTTATTGGAATTCACATTGTGACAACAAGAAGGTGTCGGATGTCTAAAATAAGGTCACAGAGACACAATAAGGATTCATAGTGCCGCCTCTGGCCTCTGCGCACACACAACTGCAATGTGTGAGTGTGCGTTAATCTGCATCGATATGTTTACGTATGAGTGTGGCTCCATTTGCATGTGAATGCCTGCATGTGTGTGCAGCACATAATGGCTGAAATCATTTAATGGCAATGGCTGAAGGTGTGTTTGGGGTGCGTGTGTGCGTGCGTGTGTGTGTGTATGTGTGTGGCGAGAGGGCAGGAGTCAAGTGGGTGAATAAGTACAGACATCAATAACCGGAGGACATGTGCATGAAATTACACACAGCAGATCCATCATGGAGGAGCAGCAACAACAACAACAACAAGGCAGAGGAGGCAGCAGCACTGACCAGCCTGAAGGTGACAGAGACACTTGTGTCGGCAAGTTTGTCAGTTCAATACCAACTCCAGGCCACACAAAGCTGCCACAGAGAAGGAAGACGCGTGTGCTACTCTAAAATTTCATAAGGTTATATATAAGAATATTCTTTTAAAGAAAGTGGCATATATTGATAAGAAATGGAACGGGATCTTCATGTTGTTTTAAAGCACAAACCTCTAACCTACCATACGGACTAACTTACAATACATGTAGATAAAAATGTGCTTTAAAGGAAGATTACAGTTTGTACATTAATAACGGCTTTAACGCTATTCATCCAACAACCGTTTAAGCGGACTAATCTTAAACCCCTGCGAAGCAATATTTCAGCATGTGTGTGTGTATGTGTGTGTCTGGCAGCTCTTTGAAGAGCGCTCGTCTCTGATCAGCATGAGGTCGAGTCTTCTCCCAAATGTCACCATGTAATGCTCAGCTGGTCGCCATTCACACATCCAGACACCAGAGCGAGAGACAGAAAGGTTAAGATTAAGAGAGAGAGAAAGAGAGAGAGTGTGGGCTTGTCATTTCACTTTGCATCGCTCATAGAGAGAGAAGAGAGGGGAAGATGGGATGGGAGAAAAAATGACTGATTAATGTCAAATCTGTGATAATTGGTAGACATATTTTATGTGCATAAGATAATTAATGCACAAAAAATACAACTTAAAAATAAAGCAAACAAACATAAAAAACTGGATTAAATTCAATAAAACATGAATGGCTGGCATTGTAAAGATGCTCAAGAAGAGAAAAGCCTCCATTTCCATAAATGCTGCAGCTCACTCATGTGAGCTGGTTTATTTACCTGCTCGAGAATGAGCTCGTAACCACAATATTAACAGCATCAACAGTGCTGATCAACACACAAAGAGAATGCAATACAGGCATTACAGGATAACTCCCCTGACTTCCACACTGTGTGGCTATGAGCTCTAAGCCCATCGGCTTCCCACTAAAAAAGCTCCATCATTTTCAAAAATGTCAGGTTAACATCTAACACATGCACATACAAAGTGGAATCGTTAAGGAATAGTTTCTGCAGGAGATTAATCCACAAATAGTGAGTTATTTCCAGCCGCAGTGGAACATGTGTGAATCTATATTCTGTTATTTCCTTCCCTTCTTTTTCAAAACCATCTGTCTGACTGAGGTGTCCCCTTGTTGTCATCTTCCCCTTCCTCTCCTCCTCTCCATTTGTAGCAGAGAATAATCAATACTTATTTCACCCCCAGGTCTCCTTCCAGCCTATAGGGGCAAAACAGGTGACCGCATGAGGGGCAAGGAGGAGACGAGAAGAGGTAATGAGAGCAGAGGGGAAGAGATGAAGCAGACAGAGGGGAGGGGTAAGGATTTCATTTATTTGCTTATGTACTGTTTTTGTTTTTGAAAGGAGAAATATAAATGTAATATAATGTGGACGTGAGAGCACTGCGGCGAATCATCAGACACCGAGAGCGAGAGAAAGAGTGTAACAACAAGAGCAGCAGATCATTGCCATGCTGCAACACCTGTCCTGGCAACTGGACACACATACACACACACACACGCACACACACACACGCACACATACGCCAATTAATTTCCAAATAATTCCTCTTGGGGTTGAAGCAACAATGAGAACAGCTGGTTAATCTACATGTTACAGCACCTGGTTTAACTGCTGGATACACACGTGCAGCGAGAGAGAGGTTACAGTTTATATTGATAGTCATAAAAATCTCATTTACAGCTTTATGCTGTTTATTTATTGTCTTAACAGTGTTACTATATGCCTTTAAATTTTTGTTTTACAAGAAAATGTAAAATTCTTTGAAAGATGATTCTCTCCGACTCTGAACATTGGTACTGTCACCCTTTATCGTACCCCAGAGCTACCAGTTCCTTATAAAATCTTTCAGGTTACGGTTTACCTTATAGCTGTTGTCGCTATAGCAACACAATAATGATATTTATATTTCCATGTCGCTTTCTAAAATAGGCATGTAATCAAAACCTGTACATACCTATGTGCATTTAAACATATATACATAGGTAATAGATTTAACTACTGCTGTTATTTACAAGGCTACACTGTGATGCCTAAATATCAGGTATGTTAGGTAACATTAGCATTTCTTCTAATATCCTATTGAAGAACAATGTAACAAATGATAGAGTTATTAAAACTTTTATCATCTAACAAATATTGTTCATTTCAACAAAACCATGGGGATAAATATTTATCAAGGCCAATTTTTAGGCCCAATAATTAAAGGTATTATTGTAAGATTAGAAGTGTGATAAAATGCTTTATTGGATTTATTCAATTAGAACAAATGAATAATGTTCAAAATGGACAGTGTCTATACTATGCTATGTCCTGTAGCACAGAAAAGATCCTAAAAATCTCTCCAGAAGCAGATTTATCACTTTGACCTCTTGTGTTTAATAAAAAGCTCCTGACATTCAGTAAAGTTATGTCTCTGTTAGCACGTTCAGTGAACTACACATTTGGTGAGGCAGTAATGTTTATATTTTATTTGTATATCTTTCATATTTCTGTCAAAAAAAATGAGAAAGTTTCAGAATTTATGGCAGCGCTTCTTTTGAAAGGTAACCAAATGATCCCTGCATTGATGTGTCCATCTTCACCCTGGCAGAGAAAAGGATTCCAGTAAACTGGTGACTGAAACATAATCTGTGTGAGTTGCTGGTATGATCTAATGCCACTTTGTCAGATGTCTCCTTTCTATCACCTGTGGCATTGGTACCCTTATACTCCAGGTGTCAGAACATAGAGAAAGTTTGTTTGTTTGTCCAAAGTCCACTTTACTTGGCTGGAGGGCTGATGACGGCATAAATTTCAGGTTTGGCAGCATTGGTTCTTTTTCTCTTGCCAATTTGTTTTTCGCTTGATTATTGCTTTCACTCGCTGGTTAGATTTAGGGACTGAAAATAACTTAGTTAACACCACCATAACACCATGCTGCACAGCAGTAACCCAGTTGGGACTGACAGATACTTCTCAATAATGCAATAACCTGCTGTGTCAGGGAACAGATGCCATAAAAATCCATGTGCATCGATGAACTAAGCCTACAGCTTTGAGAAAATGGCACTAACTGACATCCTAGAGATGAGAATGAGCTGGGATAGATGGGTTTCTCTGCAATGTCACTGCAGAAATGCACATACCACTGGAAGGCAGAAAGCAGCATTTTTTTTATGGCACATCTAGTAGAGCCAGGCTTCGTAGCAAAAGCAGGTGTTGTGCACCAACAGCAAAAAACATTTATACAAATATTCTGAAGAAAGATTGCAAATCCTTGCTTCAAAAGGGGTAGACTGGAACCTGTGAGTGTGGATGGCTGGGATGGCAGGATACTTGGGCATATCAAAATTCAGTTTAAGTTTAATTACAGTTTTAGGTAGGCACTGAATCACTATCTGTGACCTAGCAAGCCATCATAGGTGTCTTGTGTAGCGCTGTATGTTTAAATTACAAATTTAAAAAGACTTCACAAGTTTTGTAATACATCTGATGAGGCCACTGACCTAAACACTCGCACATGTTCAAACAAGAAACTACGGAGGAGGCAGAGGAGTAAAAAACAGGTAAAGGTATGGTGGAGATAGAAAGTAAGAAAGAACAGGGAAAGAACGAGGCAGAACATGAAAAGTGGCCATGATGGAAGCCTGCGTGGGTCTGAGGAAGAAGAGAGGACAAGTGGTAAAAACTGAGGGGGGGCTAACAAAAACAGCAAAGCTGAAGAGAATGTGGAAGGGCACAGAGGAGGGAAATAATACCAAAGTGGGAAAGAGTAATAAAGCAAAGAGATAGTGTGGGACCGGGAGAGAGAGAGTGTGTGTGCGTTTAACCAATCTAAGGTGTAGTATAATTGAAGTGTGTGTTTTCAAGGACAGGTAGATATTGGTCCTGAGGTGGGAAGCTGCCGACTCAGCAGGTCTGAGTTGATTACATCCTCTTTCTACATGAGGAGAGGAGAGGAGTAAGACACAGGAATGGAAAAGGTGAGATGAGAATAAGAGAAAGGAGGAGGAGGGGGAAAAGGTGAGGGGGAGGTGAGGGGGAGGGAAGTGACTGCTGGTTTTTACAACACAGAAGCAAAGTTACATTGTTGCAATGTCCCAGCAGTTATGGTTCTATTCCAAGTGTACCGCAAATTATTGATATTTCCTTCCAATGCAAACACATTCACAGGGTTATAATGGCATCATTTTTAAAGTGGAATTCCAAACTGCAAAGCCACGAATCGTCACAGTGCAACCAGCACTATGAAGTGACTATTATGTAAAATAATAACATAGTATTGTTTAATTTTTTGATCACCGTTTCATCAGTGATCACAGATTCAGAGGTAATGGCTTTACAGATTATCTGGATTATCTGTCCTGGTCAAATTACAGGATGCTGCTACCTGGATCTGTGGTCTGACTGTAAAACTGTTCCATTTTTACTAACTTTCTGAAACAGTCAGTGTAACAACCAGATTCCCACTTGATGTAACAATCAGCCAACATTGTCCTCTTTTGTGCAAGACGGAGCCCCTATTCAGACAGGATATATTTCCCTAGGGGTATGTGGGGTAATTTTAATATTACATGCACTGGTCAGTAATTTAAATCCAGCCCAGAGTCTATACAGGTTTTTTTTTTTTTAATCCATCACCAGTAATAATTATAGCTCGAATTACCTGCAGGTTTGGACCCCACTAGCTGGAGGTCATCACGTAAATCTGGAGTTTTGGGAGTTTTCCGCGTTACCTTTTCCTCTCTCACATTTTATCATTTCAGTGTGAACTTTGACTGTTGTGCAAAAACAGAGGTTTTAAAAAAATGTTTTGCTATTGTGTTATAACCAGCAACATGTTGGCTTGGCTGAGAATTAGTATGACAACACAGAAATCAAAACTGTTAAAAGAACGACACTCTGAAGCGCTGTTCTGTCCCGATTCGTCTGTAAAACTAGTGTCATTAACGTGGTAACGTGTCTATGAGTGTACAAACACCTGCCAACTGATTACTTACCAAAGAGTTTTCAAACAATTTCTGCATTATATTTCTTTCTTTAATCGATTTACCGTTCTATGAGGTTGTCCTGATGAACGATAGATGAATATATTCTGATCTATTTCAGCATGTATTCCCATGTGAAACAACAAGTTTATCATGTAAATGTTTTATGTAAATCAGTACAACATCAGACTTATATTATACAAAGTATTACATTATACATTCATAATACTATAATAGCGGGACAAAAGAGGACAGGAACAAGCCAAAAATGCAAGTCACAATACTCGAAGGAGCTGCAAGACAAACAACAAGTGAAACACAAAAAGCTTTCACAAATTGCATATAGGATGGACCGTTGCTGGTATACAACTGGCAGAAAAAAAAACTGCATTAGTTTATGTAAAATCAGGAAATAACTAACAACATGTTTGTGCTGCTTTCCGGTCCCTTATAAAACTGTTTCAGCCGTGTGCAACATCATTTACATTTTCATACATTTCCCCATCTGGGACAAAACCAGAGTCTGTGTCAGAGTGGCGTGCAGGAAATTTACACATTGTTATTTGGTAACGACGTACAAACTGCTGCTGCCGCTGCCGAGGCTCAATTGTTGGCCAGAGACATTTTCGATGCATTTTCTTCCCAAAGACAAATGTAAATTCAGTTTGAAAAGGAAAGCAATTTTCACTCACACACACATCAGCAGACTGTTTTTGCTTCCTTCTCTGATAACCGTGTTTACATGCATGTCTGGACAAAACCAATCTGTTGAAATCACAGAGGGAACCACGAGCAAAACTCCATGTTTGAAACAAAACGTAAAGCGTCAGGACTGTTTTGTTTTTTTTTCTCACCCAAGCTGTTTCCTAACAACGTGTCAAGATCTGGCCCAAGCTTGAATACTCACAGCTATACAAAAAGCACCAAACCACCGACTTGCTGCCAAAGCCTCAGACCAGCCCCCCACTCTCTCTCCCTGCCTCTGTGTCTCTCTCTCGCTCATCAGAACGGGCTAATGGGACATTTTATTGTGTTATTTTGCTCCCGGGGAGGAAGGAGAGAGGAAAGGGGGAGGGAAAAGGGCCTGTTTTGGACACAAAGCCAACTTTGTGCTTTGTGGTTTTTCTGTTGTTTCTGAAAGTTCGCCAACACTATCGCCGCCACAGCCTCCTTTTCTCTCGGCTTTGCTTTCTCTCACCCTGGTTTTCCTTCTGCTCTCAGTCTGTCCTCCTTCTTTCTCCTCACTTTGTGAGCAAAAACAGATTCTGCCCTTAGACAAAGTCAGGTGTCTGCCTGAAACGATGTCAGATCTTACAGCAAACAACTGTTGTTCTAAGTAAGGCTTTCAAATTCGACTTAGTTAAAAATAAAGATTTACCATTCGTGAGAGGCAAAAGCTTGTCAGTCTTACAAACTTAATCCCCTTTGAAAAAAGAAATTTGTTTCGTTAATAATTTCTGCAATGCTGACATTTCACTTGATCCCTGAAAATGTTCTTGAATGGTTCAAACACTGGATATTAGTGAGCGTAAAACTCCTTTAAAACCACAGTTAACCTCTCAATTGTTGGGCTCAATTTTTCTTGATACTGTGATATTTCTTGAAGTGAAATTAAAACAAAAAGAAAGAAAAAAATAATAATTTTACCAGAGACCTGATCACTTGGTCAGGGCAACGTCATGAACAAAAACTAAACTCCATTATTCTGATGTGCTTCTAGTTCACTTGTTACATGAACCATCTGCAAAAACAACTTTCACCAGGCTAGCATGTATTAACAACTCATGAACAGCTGCACGCGGGTGTCACGCTGTGGGACGACAGAAAAGACACTTCAGAGTCAGAGTTATTACAAATGAGCAATATATGCACGCTTTGTGAACAGTTACTGTTTTTGAAGCGTTACCTCAGAAGCTAAGGAAACTTTAGCTTCCAGTTTTATTTTGGATCATTTTCTGAAACAGTTGAAACTCATATAAGTCACATATAATCAGCATTCATGAAACAGACCTTTACTAACATGAATAACCCAGATATGTCCAAGTTTTCGGTGCTTTTGTAGTGATTAGGTTTTCCCTGACACGACTATGGTCCTTAGAAACAGGAGGGTGCGTTTAATTCAGTTTTCGTTGTTACTTGTGTGTTTTTTGAAGGCACACTTCAAAAAAATAGAACTAGAATTTGATTCTTAACCTGAGAGGAATCTTGTAGTTAGTCGAACAAGAAAATTTGAGTTGTCTAAACTTTTGTCCAAATCTGTAAATGTTAGTAAAGCCAACTGAAAAAAATTCAAGTGAATCACAATAAAAGCTTCTGAATCACGTTCACCTGAATTTCTTACATTTTCTCAGCTTGTTGTTTTTCACAGTGTTCATGGGTTTACAATATAATCACTTAAGATTTTTTCTATTCCAGTAAAACTGAAAAATCACATTTTCTTTTTGTTTTTGTTTGTTTGTTTGTTGTTTGTTTGTTTGTTTTTTAAGTAGAGTGAGTCATTGTTAAAAAATGATTTAAAAAAGGAAAGATAAAACATGTGAAAACAACAAAGCATGTGGAAGGCATAAGTGGAGCATTTTTATCTGAAGATTCAACAGTTGCTCTACTGTTGCAAACAATATCATCATTGTCTCTGCAGAACCACTAAGTATGAAAGTATGCCCAATTCTGAGTCTCAGATTTTTTACAAAAAGTAGTGAAAAACTCTCATTTCATGCTCCTTTTTAAACTACTTTATTAGTTGACCTCCTAAAATATTCACTTGATATATATTAAAAACAAAAATGACAAAGATTATTTTTCCTTTTTTTTTCATTTTAATAGATAAATGACTTAAAAATATGTGATTATCAAAATAGCTCATTACTTTTATTTTACTCATTTATAAATCGCTGAACTAATCATTAAAACACAATAACGCATTGCACCAACATGTGCTAACAGAAAATGTCAACTAACTTAGCTTCTTTAAAGATCAAACATCCTCACATTCACCTAAAAGGTCAAAAGTGAAAACGGTCAGCTGTAAAAGCTTCTGTTTGCTACACTCCATGTTGCATGTTCTGCCTAGCCATCGTCTGAAGTCTTCTAATAAAGCTGATTAAGTAGAAACTGAATACAGTTTCTAATAAGAATTATTTTGAAATGCTGCCAAGTTGTCAATAACATTTCCATTTTCTTTATCTGTAGGATTCAACCTTTCGTAAAAATGAAGTCAGCTTTATAAAAAAAAAAATCTATGAATAACACACACACTTGCAGGCCTGGCTTTGGGCAATCAGGCAGGTGTCCCCACCCGCCTGCCTCCTTTAGGGCAGCTAACCAAGCTCTCCTGCAGGGCTTTAAGAGGCTCTTATCCAGCCTGCGGATGAGTTTGATTCATCCCAACAGTTGTCCGCTGGTGAGAGCCAATCAGGTCGATGAGTGAGTCTGCCATCACTCATATCCCACTCTCTCTGCCATCTCGCACTGTCTCTACACCATTTCTCACTTCCTAGTCTCTTCCCTTCTTCTTATTTTTGTATTTTTTTATTTTCATCCTTATTTTTTTAATTATTTCCATCTTCCACAAAATCTTTACTCCACCTTCCATATCTAAGTATTTCTAAACCATCTCCGTGGACCATGTGCACCAGACTTATCTTTTTGCACAAAGCTAAAACTATTTCATTAATAAATTCTCTGATAAAAATCTCATTATTACATTGGGATTACTACGTTTAATAATCAGTCCAATTATCAAAGCCACAATGGGGTATAAATCTAAATGAAACATTACAGGTCGCAGAAGGACAAAAACACAATTACACTGAAAATATATCAATAAATGTCTTGTTCACATAGCCTAGAGTGCCTTGTGAAGAGGTGTCATGCCTGTTTTTGGTAAGCTTTACAGACCAGTTGGAAATCATTGCTGAGTAGTAAATCTGTGCCAACAATACTGCTATGGGTTTGGTTAGGTGTGCATATCTATCTATCTATCTATCTATCTATATATATTCCTTATATAAGGAAAAAAGAAAGAAAAGGATTGGACATCTTGAAGAATAATCTGGGTTTGTGCATGTTGCCAAAATTATGGGGACGTTTGATATCATGGTTAGGTTAAAAAGATGTGCTTTGAGTCTGACGAGTTGTCATTTCCAACTCATCACATAGGCACACTGACTCTTGTTCAGCTATCACCCAGTCACCATTTCTTTCACTAAAGCCGAACACCATTAGCATGCTTATCCAACACACGGGGATACCCTTTTAATGTCATTTTCCCAAGTTCATGACAACCCACAGAAGTTCTTATTGTGAGGTCTAGAGGTGATGCAATCTCAAGACCTTAACCCTCAAACCAAGATTTGTAGGCCTTTATTTTTTTACTATTTCTTTTACTTTTATTTTAACTGTACATTTACAGCCCCTATTTGGTTAGAGTTGGGCACTTACAACTGCATAAGTAAGTTTAGGAAAAATAATTCTCACTGATCAACATTTGGTTGCCACAAATACACATCGTTGTTACCATGGCGTCTAGTTCAGATGCTGGACTCGAATTTCACTTACAACTACGTACAAGTACTGTTTCCTGGAGAGTCAGCGTCTGAAAAACTGGAACTGAGAACAAGGTTGTAAGTTTAGAGTACAGTCATGCCGAGCTTCTTTATCAATGCTTTTGATTGTTTAGAAATTTAAATATCTCTGCTGTACTAACGTCTGATGCTATTTAGGCCCATCCATTGGCACCAACCTCCTCCTTACTTATGCTTGGGCTTCAACACGAGCATGAGTACATGAAACAAGAATTCACTGAAATATCTGATGCTATCATGTCTCGTTCAGGTTACAGTCTTCCCTACAAAATTTTCTTTTTAAATTTTTACCTTTTTTAGTCTATTTTTTCCAAACCTTGCTCCCAAAACCATAAATATATCATTTCCCCTCCTTACTGATTTTAATGTCCACCTCTTTTCTGCTTTTCTTCTCTCCCCATGACTTTCTCTCCCTCACCGTTGCTTCTGTTCTCCTCTCCATCATCTTTCCATCATCTTCCTCTCCAGAGCCACTGTAGTGTACTGATAGTGGGAGCACTTGTGCAGTCGGCTATGAAGTCTGTCCTCCTCCTTCTCCTCATACGTCTATCCTCACTTCCTTCCTCCTGATCCCTCTCTCTCTCTACCTGAAAATTAATTTGGTCTCCTCGAGATGCCTATCGGTACTGAAATGCCCCCAGAAATAGATCCACAAACAGCGGCTCAGCCAAAACTCTGCTACCTGACAGCTTTTAGCAGGAATACTACTGGATGAATGGGTGGGGGGAGGGGAGCAGATGGAGAGATGAACGGAGGGACGGATAGATGGATGTAGACAGGGAGTAAATGGTAGGACCATGGGGCGTTAGTGGGAGGAATGGATTGATGACGACAGAAATTAATAGATGGATTACCTACAAATTTCTACACTTTATTGCCTAAACAAACCATCCGTTTTTAGATTGATTTCCTTCCTTCTAGGCAATCATTTCTTTCTGTTCATTTCTATGAAAATCAGCTCTCGGAGGCTCGAAAACCTGCTGCGGAGAGACATAATTCATCACAATAAAAGATTTAATCACCATTTTTCCATCCATGTTGGGGCATCATCACATGGTGCAGTAACACAGAAGCAGATTCAAAGACCCCTTTGGGTACCTTCAAAGACACATCTGAGACTTGAGAGTTGGGGGCCAAACAATAAGTTAATCCATGACAACTAAAAAGAAAAAACTAGAGTTGTAAAAGTCCAGCTGTCAGTCAGAAGCACCTCAATATCACATCTTCCACCAGGAAAGTTTCCTTAGTAAGTATCTTTAATGGTAGCTGGGTAACGTTGCAGACAACCTGACAAAGGGAAAGACTTTTATTTTTATATTTATTACCTGCTTGCCCGCTTGGAGTAGACATGGCCAGTTGGTGCCTTACAGTGGTGACAAATTGGAGGGTACGCTACATTTACTGAAATCCTTGCCTACATGCTCTGATGTTAAAATATCAAGTAATATCATGTGATGTTGACCCTCGTATGAAGATGGAGACTTGCATAATAATAGGTATGAGAAGTAATGCAAACTCTGAAATAGCCAGTGATGGACAAAGTCTCCTCGATGCTAGCACCGCCACAGCAACATTTGGCTTTCTTGCCCAAAACAGACACAAGCAGGTGGTGATAAACTCATGAAATCCAGCAGTTAGCGTCAGAACAAAGTTTTAATCAGGATGCCCGGCAGGTAAATCTGACTAGGTTTTCAACAAGCAGAAAGCTGTGATGTCGTTTTTCTTCTTCTTCTTTGGAGAAGAGGATTACAAAAAATCCAGCCTCGTGGAAGAAATCACAAACTTTAACCTGACTAAATAGTTAGACCTTTGTACAGTCTCAATGTGTTTTACAAAAGGTTTTTTGTCTTTCTCTCATTACGACCCAAGAGGATCAGGAGGCTCTTTTTTTTAATATGAAACTGATCTCCATCACTAATCTACAAAATAACTGGGCTGTTATTGCAATTTTCTTTTTGGTTTTTAAATAAGAAAAAAAACTCAGTTGTTGTGGAAACCATTTCACTAATTCGCTAATCTCATTTGAGCTTCTGAGTTTCTCATCTCCTCGGGTCACAAAGGGAAGCACAAACTCCCGGTGCATGTGTGCAGCAGAGTTTCAACCTCAGCATGTGAGGAGAAAACCTGAGGTATGAAACAAGTCTTACTCTCAGCAACAAGACAATTAGACAGCAACAACTTTGTTCCATCAAGCTGGAGCTTCCTGCCTCTTCATGTCGAGAGAAATTAAAGGATAAAAGCTCTCGGTAACAGAATCAGGGAAAATGAAGCTTGGACAGCAGCGCGGTGCAATTTCAGCTCTATACATTTGACGTCTGACCCTTCCGCCTGGTTTCTGCTCTTTAACGGCACACATATGCAAATAACCTGCTGTTAATCTGCAGTTCAGCACTGACCTTATACCCCTGACTTTAGGTCGCTGAATCCAGTGTATTATGCTCACCTGCATCTGGTGTTAACTGTAAGAGTTCCTTCTTGTGTTGTTCACTCTGGATAAGAGCATCAGCTAAATGGTTTTCGTGCTTACACTCCTCAGGCTTTCAGGAGAAAATGAAACTACAATTTAAAGGTCTGTATACCAACTTCAGGGCATCTTCAGTCATGCTGCAGTTCAGATGTAGATGAGGAGTGAAACGCTTTGATTCAGTACGGCTCAGCAACACCGTCACAGCAGCTGTGCGATGGTGCTTTTGCTCCTGTGCTGCTCAGGTTTGTCTGGGCTCGTTCTGCAAAGACGCCACCAAACAAGAATTTTGTCAGTTTTGCAATCACTCACTATGGAGGCTGAGAATTTGCTCAAACAAACTGTGCAGTGGCCGAGACAAAAGCTGTCACTGTTTTGCATGAAACCGTGCTATAATCTGACTATCTTCCAGGGAAGCAAACAGGATATACAACCTCTAGATAGTTGTTACACTGAATCTTAGAGCATTTATGTCTGTTTATAGCAATTTAAACACAACGGTCCTCAAGCACCTACGTCCAGTAACACACAAGGCCACATTCCTTAAATGAAAAGGCTCAAATGATAACAAGAGAATTCCTTCGCTTCACGTTTCAGCTGCTCATCAGTCTGCCACAAACGCAGTGGATGCTGTCATGTGGATGAACGAACACTCCACTAAAATAAATCTGACTCAAATCAGGGAGCTGTGTCTGGCTGCATCAAAGCACTGACTTTCAGCAGGCAATCCAAAACGTGTGAAAGACAAAAAGATATAGAATTAAAAACTTTCCTTAAGATTTGGTAAACATTCAAACCCTCACTAACATTTCTCTGAGTGTGCATTTTTATTTTCGTCGGCTGCAGTTTTGTCAGAACAGGTGGTGCTGATGGTGAAAGAAGAAAACCAGCGACGCACCGACGCAGGAAAGGGCCAGTCAAGGAGCGGACAACCTCTGCAAGCTGGAACAAAGCTTTGCAACGAAAGACATTACTGTTGAGTTTACAAAGAAAAATTATAACAATAACAATAATAAAACACCAACTGCTTTTCATCACCCTCTATTCACATTCACCTGCCACATCCTTTCAAACTGAAAACAACAAACAGACCATAAAAACAGAGAGAGAGAAATTGCACAAAAGCTTCTAGTAAACACATGCTCTTGTCCTGTTGGGGTGATCATACTCTGGTTTCTTGTTAACACAGACAGTACTGCAACATACAACACCGCGTTCCCTGTTCATCCCTGTGATACACTGATTCACTGCCACAAAGGCTTCTGAAATTAAAACACAACAGAACTGAGCAGACACGTAGTTTACATTTAATTGCTTGCCATCCCAAATTCAACAGGTATAAAAAAGGGGAAAAAATGTAGATTTCCATAGAGAACATGACACCACCACGCATCACACACTGAATAAAATACAAGGAGTAAGCATGTAATTACTGGCCATCCTTGAAGCAGCGGTTACAAAGAAGCTATAGCAGATACACCAACAAGAACTGTGTTCCTCTGTAAAAGATCAGCTTTGACATTTGAAAGCATGGTGGATATAACAATATTAACAGCAGATTAAAGAAGACATACACACAAATTTAAACATGTCAACAAAAATTCAACCTTAAAAATCAGAGCAGGTGAATCGCCTTTGAGGTCATGTACAGGTGTGCTTTGTGTGACTTGAACAGGTGAGTCCATGTACATCCCTCCACATTAAAGATCACTGGCAATTCTTCAGTGACACACGCGCGCGCGCACTACTGTTGGAGTAGTAGAATTGGCCACAAACGCACACACATGCACGTTCGGTTGCACATGTTTTCCACGACACAACGCACACACCTTCCTTGCTCGGAGCATCAACACACTGCATGGCTTCCTAACATGCACGTGCACCTTTAGGCATAGAAACACACACACGAGTCAGAGCAAAGACAGTCATCTGTTTCCCTGAGAGTCAGCCAACCGACCTGTTACCCAGCAGCCACACGCCTCTTCGTCTGACACACACACACACACACACACACACAGAGGCGAGCACGCGGGCACGCACAACTCGACTCTCCTCTGGAAAGGGTAACAGCGTTCCTCCTGACACCTCCAGCCTCAGAATAAAACGCAAAGCGACACGGAACAGCCAGCCGGGCTGCCGGTCTGCGTGCAGCTGTAAACATGCATTAAAGGAGAAGTGTGTGAGGGAACAAAAATCCAAGCCCCGTTACCGTTCTCTCCGCGTCGGGTCCTGCTGGATGCTCGGCTTGGTGGGCGCCATCTTCCTACAACAATTATTTGATTTCTTACTTTCTCTCTTTTCTTTTCTTTTTTCCCCTCTTCTCAGATTTTTGTGGACGCGGAGCGGCGGCGGTGCGCTGCGCCCTGACAGCAATGCGTCATGGTCGGTGTGTTAAGACAAAGCCATGTCCGTGTGTGTATGTGTGTGTGTGTATCTGTGTGTGAGTGAGAGAGAGAACGTGTGACTGTGTGTATGTGTGGTGTCAGCAGCCGTGCGCGATTGCGCGTGCGTCTAATGCTTGTCTCGCTCTCTCTCCCCGCCGCCGCTCAGGAGCGTGGAAACAACGGGTGGTGGAGGCGAAGGCAGGGACGGGGCTGCAGCAGCAGCAGCAGAGGCATGCCGAGCGGAGTGAGGGGGGAACCCGGGGTGGATGCCTCTCAGATCACCGCCGTCTCTCCCCTCCTCGTCCTTCTGTCTCTCTCCACGCACGCACAGCTTCGGCTTTTTTGGCACTACAGAGGAATTTCCCGCTTGCGCTCCGGAGGAAGAAAGGAAGGAAGGAAAAAACAGAGGCAAACAGAGGCGTCAAATCTTTACATTCTCGCCGCCACTGCAGCGCCTGTATCCCCGTCAAAATCCCCGCGGCGGAGCGTCTCTCGCCGGTCAGAGTGTGTGTGGCTTTCGGAGCATTTTCCCTCCTCTGGCTGCTGACAGGAAAAAAGGACAGCACACATCTCCGGTATTTTCTCCAGCCCCGGCGCAACAACGCCACT
>NW_005187430.1:1283246-1316997 GCF_000239375.1 Pundamilia nyererei
TCACTCTGAGACAGGATATTTCTAACTTTAGAGATGTTGCACAAATGGAAGAACGCAGTCTTACATATTTGTCTAATATGTGCGTTGAAGGACATGTCCTGGTCAAACATGACTCCAAGGTTCCTCACAGTGTTACTGGAGGCCAAGGTAATGCCAAGTCTGTGCTTCTTAAGTCTGTGTGTGTGTGTGTGTGTGTGTGTGCGTGCGTGCGTGTGCGTGCGTGCGTGCGTGTGTTTATTTATTTATTTTTTTCATTTCCTCCTGTATACAGGTTGCCCTGTGGGTTAATTATCAAAAAATGTTTTACCACCTAAATAAATTTTTAAAAATGTAATAAAAAAAGAAGAAAAGAGAAAAGCACGAGACGTTGAGTGGAAAGAATGATGGGTGATTTACTTGGATTGTTTCCCTGTAAATCAGATCTGCACACCTCCACCCTCCACCCCCTTCACCTGGCTTCCTTCACTGTCAGTAATAAACACATCACGGCAAATGTCTCACTTCAAAATCCCAACTCAGCTTGTTGTTTTCGTTTGTTTTTTGATATAAAAATAAATCAGCAGTTTCCTGGTCATCTGACGAGTCTCTGTCATGATTTTGATATTGAGTTTGCGAGCCTCTAAATTGAAACAAAGTCCCCTTCTCCATCTTCTTCGACTAAATAAATCAAATAACCTGCTCGGTTTTTTTCTTTTTCTATTTTTCGTATTTCAGGTCACTGAAATATATTTGCCTCCAGGCTTTGATGTTTGCGCGTCAGCAAATGGCTCATTATCGTCCAACAGAAACTACCTTTTACTTCTTCTTTCCCCTCTTTCATTCATTCATTTAAATTCCACCGTTTTCAGTGTATAATTCATTGTAACCTAATCGCTGTGCTGTGTGATTAACCCCCTGGCTGCAGCCCTAGAAGCTGAAAAAGCCTCCCTCTCTATACCAATGACCTGTCAAGGTCAAAGGCATGCTGGGTATTCTCCACACAAACACGGGGTTACAGGCGGCGCAGTGGCAGAAAATAAAGACTGAAGATGGGGGAACCATGACCTCCAGCCGGCGATCGTCGGGAGCTGTGAGCCGTTAGTGCCCATGTGCACTAACGGATTCTTAGAAGACCTGAACGTGTGCGCGCTTCATTTTCACCACTTTTAAGAGCCGCTGCTGTGATTTACGGTAAAAAAAATAAATAAATAAAAAAAATGTAGTTGCAGTTTCGTATCAGAGCTCAGGTCTCAGTAACCAGAGGTTGGTTTTTTTTGTTACTTCGTCTCTGGCTCCCAGTTTATCCAGATGTGATTTAAAAAGCTGCTTCAAAGTAACATTTTCTTTTGATCACGCCAAAACCGGAAAGGTCACAGATCTGACCCTCATCAGTACACCTTCACAGCGCCCTAAAGTGAGCTTACTTCGTTCAAACAGCATAATCTTGATAAAGATAGAAATATAGAGATATTTTAGAATAAACACATTTATTCTATGGGTGTTGGTTTCGTGTAGATTGAGGGTCGAGTTTTACTCTAGCTGTGTGGCCACTTTGCGCCAGACCAGGTCCCGAGCGTTCGCTCTTTTCTTTGAGGTTTGGCTGCTCCTTCTCTCCCCGTCTCAGCCCTGCTTACTGAGAGCTGTCAAACGGAGGCGACGTGGATAATGGAGCGTAATGTATAAACATATTAGCTCCCAGCTGTTGGTGGAGGGAAACATTATGTATGGAGAGAGGGAAGAGGGGCAGCTCGGTGAAAAGACACTGCGTCTGAAGAAAAGCTGAGCCTCTGCGGCCGTTACAGACACAAACACTCAAAATGGGCCCCATGTGCCAAACTGGCCCTTCCCAAACTGAGGTCTTAGGGGCCTCAAAGGTCCTTGAGGAGTTCAAACAGGCCCCCAGCTGCCGATGACGACACAGTTAAATTACAGCAGGTTTTATGTCAGTGGAAATGATGCGAGAACGTGCCACGCCACTACTCTAATCCCTTCAACTGTGGACACAAACAGTCCACTGCCCAAAATCCTCCCTTATGGGGGTCTGAGGTCTATGTGCGCCCAGACGCTTTGCTTTAAATAACAATACAGCCCTTATTCGCCTTGTATTTGTTGCTTTAGAGGGCTGAGACACTCTCAGTGCACTCGGAGAGGCCCCTGCAGTGATTTATGTCCTGTTTGCTCCCCACAGCTTTTAGACTTTACACACACATACGCACACAGAGCTATGCCCCATAATGTGGAGAGATTGTCCGGTAATAAGGCAAGAGTGTGCGTGTGTTGGGGTGTGTTTCTGCCCCCTGTGGCTCCAGATGATTAGAAAAAACAACCCTACTGAGTGGCCGGACAGGGAGGCAATCATTTAGATTCAGAGTAGAGGGGGGAAATAAGGGAGGGGGGGGGGGATAGGGGGCTATGACTGAAGTGAATTGTCACAAGAGAGCAGGTTGGATTCATGACCAGCTGGAAAACATTCAGCACATTTTTGTTTTTCCTGATATAATCCAATATGTTTTCGCTGTTATTAGCAGGACATCATCCCCAGTTTTCCATTGAATTACCTCGACTTTATTCCAGAAGTCGTGTTTTAATACTTGAACCTCATTCCTGAAGATAATTTTTCACTAAATCTCTGCAACCTCATTCCTCCGTTTCTTCCACTGCTGCTCCATCCTCTCTGTCTTTGCTGAGTGCACATATTTTTATACTTTTCTTCACAAATTTGCTTTGAAACACAAAAAATAATCCCAAAACAAACTGTGGATATTGACCTTAATCCTCTTATGTGGCATTAAAGTCACAATATTCCTCTTTTGCTTGTGGATTTGATGGAATAATTGAAAAGGAACGGCAACTAACTGAGAAAATATTTATCCCAACGTATTCACTCAAAGAATAAAAAAAAAATCCTCTCCATCTAGTTTTACACATTTCAAATGAGTTTCGTGTATTCTGGGGTTATAGGTGATTTTCACAGGTTTGATTTAAAATCTCAACTGACGATGAAGTTTTGCTTCATGATACCTTAAAAAACGACTTCAAAAATACTAAACCAAAAAGTGTCCACTGAGTTAGAGATGCCCAACTGTGCCTGAACATAAAACATCCCACGAAGGGGAAAATGATTGATTTCAATAGATGTTAGTAGGTTTAAATACTTTTATCGCAGTCAAATCAATTATAGGAGCACTGAGGAGCGGAGATCTCTCCGCAAGGCCACTTTGATACAAGTATGTTTAGTTTCGATGTGTTACTTTTCCAAGATTTCTTTTCAACTCCCTTCCCATCCTACGCTGATTCCGCTACAGGTCGTTAATCCTGTAGATTTCCCACATACCTTTGTTGGTAGGCGGTGATTCCCTGCACGCTCTGCGGGGTCCCGTTCGTGGCTCCGGGTACCGGCACGGGCACCCGACCCACCGGGGGTCCGGTCACCATCCCCCCTCCGCCGCCTCCTCCTCCAGCTCCGGTTCCTCCGGCCGCCGAAGCCGTCACCTGGACGCTGAAATCCGGGAAGATCCTGATCATGGTCCCCGTCGTCTCCGATGCGCTCCCGCTTCTCTACTTTAACAACCTCCTCCGGCGCTTTCTCCCAACACAGACCAGTCACCGAATACTGGGATCAATGGGATCAATGGATGTATTGATTCAGCAATTAAAGATAAACAACAAGTTTCTTTTTGTTGATTTGTCTTCTTCTTCTTTTTCCTCCTCTCTTTCTAACCTTTGAAAATAACTCTCAAGAAAATCCGGATCACGGTGCGTAAAACAGTCACAATTCAGTGAATCATTAGATAGCTGAGAAGAGTGAGTGAATAAAGCGCAAAGACAAAATATAATAAACCTTTTCCTTAATTGTTTCCTCTTCTTTCTCCTCCTCTCGGCTTTATCCTTGAGAAATAACCCGTGTGCTGCTCCGGATCATGGTCCCGGAGTGCGCGCAGTCTGCCTCTTCTCTTTCCACCTGCTCAGCAATCAGCGGGATCGGTGGATGTAAGAGGTGATTATTTCACCGACTGGAGACCGGCGGACAGCCGTGTTTATGCTGCTGTCTGCCGGTGCAGGAGCTCCGGACTCTCCTCTCTCTCACGCGGGCACCGCCGCCGGCATCCCGTCCCCCGGCTCTCCTCCGCCGGGTGTGTGCCGGTTGGTCTTGTGAGTGTTGTGGGAAGAGCAGACCTGAAGTGGAGCAGTCAGTCTGTCAGCCAGTGAGCGCGCGGCTCTCAGCAGCACGAGCTCTGCAATGACATTGGTGTAATACAGTGATACAGCAGCGGCGGCGGCGGAGGCAGCGCCAAAGTATGTGTCGGTATGTCGGCGAGAGCCTGCGTGTGTGTGCGCGCGCGTTTGCACTTGTGTGTGTTGTCCTCTGCGCCCCACTCACACACGCACATACAGAGAGAGAGAGGGGGGGAGAGGGAGAGAGAGAGAGGGAGAGGGAGAGAGGGCTGTTTGTTCAGCAGGACGGCATTTCCCCTGGCTTTATTGTGTAGAGTAACTGAGAATCAGTTTCCTGGACTTTTATTTTAAGTCGGTTTGATTTGGAGCATTTTGTTTATTCCAACAGTCTTTCGGAGCATTTTTTTTAATGTGTTCAAACGTATAAAAGTAAAAAGGTCTTTAAAGTAAAACAGAACCGTTTTAAAGATTGTTATTGCCTTTGAAAAGTAAAAAAAAAACGTCTTTAAAGAAAAAAAAGACAAGCTTCACCGTGCGTAAAGCCAAAAACTCCCCACTTCACTCAACAAAATAATTTAAAGCACCACATTTGAACTGAGGATACAAAAGTGGATACAAGATGTATCCAGACTTCAGGACGTTCACTTTTCCCCGTGCTGTGTGTGTGTATCAGCTTACTCTGGGAATTGAGACGAAATAGTGCGGGTTTCTGTGCCCAAAAAGACGCAAGAGCTGCGAAGCCCGAAGAGTCTCTTTAAGTGCAAATAAAGGAGCTGTGCTTGAGCGAAGTGTTTTGTCATCATCAGGTGTCTGTGCGAAAGTGCGTTGAGTATTTTCTCTCGAATTTGTTTTCTGAACAGACAAACCAGCTCGACTGTCCTCTCCCCATTCACTGAAGCGCCGTGTGTGATCAGACTTTCGAATAAAGTCGAATTCAGCAGCGCTCCTCCTCAGACTGTCTCCTCCCCTTTCTCTCACTCACACCGGCTCTCCGCCCTCACTCTGTCTCTCTCCTGCTCACTCACACAAACTCGATGCCACAAGTAAAAGTTCCCCAATCAAGTAAAAGTATTTATTGTACAGTAATTATAAATTTTTTTTTTAGCTCACTATAGTCTCGGGTAGGTTCATGTTCAATGAAACAGAATGCTTTATTTTTTCATTCGATTTTTGTACAGCCACCATTGGGTGAGAGACGGGGTGCATAGTGGAGAATTCTCACAAAAATACGGTAGAAAAGACGAAATGCTGCTCAAATGTTAAAGTTTACAACTAAATGTATAATTATTTTCCACCCATGGCTCATTCAGGCTACTGTAGCATTTTCAGTCCTTGTGTTATACTCCATTCAGATATGAAGGTCATGGGAGTCTGAAAGCCCAGAAAAACAAAGCCAAAACCTGCAGTTCTTCACCACTGGCCACTAGAGACTGGCTCTAAAAGGAAGTCAGTCCATAGACTTTCAATTTAAGAAGTTCAATTTTAAAAAATAATTAAAAAAATAATACTAATAATAATGATAAAAAAAAAAAACATTTCGACCTTCATAACAAATATGTGCATTTTGTATTGCTCTTTATCCCGAATAACTTTAACACTTAAAGTAGGGCGTTCCCACACAGCCAGTGAGCTGCTGCCAGTATCTGTCTGCTAGGTCAATGTGGCTAAGTCACTGAATTGGACTACTTGTCTATGTTTTTGGTGTTGGTGCCTTTTCGAGCGTTGTTATTTTAGTTACTTGACAAAAAACAGAATCTGCTGGTACCAAGCACAATCGTAGTAGTAATAGTTTAAATGGACACAGGAGAGGTAGAAAAGGTGTAAAACCTGTGAAAATACAGGTGAAAATCTAACAATCAAGCCTTACTTCACATTCCCAAAGCATTCCAGTGGGCCAGATTGGAGTCTTTAGTGGGCCAATTCTGGCTTCAGGCCTTATGTTTGGCACCCCTTATCAAGCAGATGTGCCTGGCTTTGCTTTTGTACAATTTGTGAGTGTAGGGTTGTAAACAGCTTTGCAAGCTTTAGCTGATAACTTAAGAGTTATTAGCTAAAGCAGATTATTTCTAGCGCTAAAAAAAAAGCTCCAAAAAACCCCTTAAAAAAACCCCACAGCACTGGGTAAAATGCTAACAATGAGCTTTTAGCATGCATACTCCAAAATCAGTGGATAATGTCACAGTTGACAAAGTTTATTTCATAACTATTTAGACAAAGATACAATGTTTGCAATTTTGCCTCTGTGCATCACATTAAACATTCAAGATACGCAGACTTTCATCTTCAAGTAAGGGGGACAAAAGAGGACAACAAAAGTATTTCTGTCTCTCTCTCCTCACCCTGAGCGTCAGATGGACACCCCTCCTTGTCGTTATGCCAGAGGGTTCTTCCTGTTAAAGAGGAGTTTTTCCTCTCCACTGTAGCCAAGCGCTTGCGCATAGGGGGAGTCATCTACTTGTTGGGGTGCCTTGAGGTGATGATTGTTGTGATTTGGAACTATATTGATAAAATCATTGAATTGAATGAATACATTAACTGCAATTTTTCTATACAGTTCTCAATTTTCAGAGGCTCATTTTAATTAAACGTATCAATAAAATATTGATGTTTATAGATATTATTCACATGTGCCTGAACTGTAGGCACATCAGCATACAGAACTATATAATTTTGTTCGGATGCATGTTTTTGTGTTTTCAGACTCCCAAATTCGATCAAGAGAATTGGAGCCACATCATTAATCACTTGTCTGAAGTGCTCAGTTAAAGTCAGACTCATTTAAATGATGCTGTCATGATAGTTTTTTTATATTTTTGCAGCCAGTTTTTACATGGTATACATTATATTAGATACCTGTAACGCAATATCAAAGAATAGCAGTGAGCGATGTGCTATCTTTATGTATATATCTGTAGATGCCTAGTGTATTATGAAGTGATGCTTAAGGGACCATACCAAACGTCAGTATTTGATAACTTAGAAATGACAATGGCCATATTCAATTTGACTATACTTTCCCTGAATGCTAGTAGCACAGAGGGAACAGCATGGTTCATGTAAGGGTGCTACTGTAATTCTTTTAAGGTTAAATGTCATTAGATGTAATTCTTTTTCAAAATATATCTGCATGTATCAGCTTATACACAATCACAATAGTTAATCTGATGATCTTCTAGACTGGTTAAAACACTGAAATTAACCATCTTATTTCTTTACTTCCTTCTGCATTGGTCAAGTTTGCAGCGGTTGCTTTTATTTTTGGCTCCACCTTCTGAGGATTAACTCGCAGCTTTGCCTCTGAGACACGTTTGCAGAACTAAAACTATAATTTGCATCGTGACATTTTCAGCAAAGGCATCGAACCCCCAACTCTGGCGATTTTACTGCTCTCCTCTTTCTCTTTATTGAGCCATGCAGGACACATTTTCAATATTTCATCCTCCTCTAGACTCGCTGAAACCCCACCAGGACCCCTGCAGGGACTCCGAACCTCACTTTGAGAGCCTCTAATAACCCGCAGTTCTCGTCTGTCCTCCGAAACAAAGCATTGCACTAATAAAATGTCCCAATTGAGCTGATTAAATACCAATAAAAACACACAGCTCGCCTCTCCGCCAGCCTGAAGTCTAAATTGGATCGCAGCTCTAACCAGCAGCTCCTAATGAAAACCACCACTGCAGCCCCTGCCTCGCTCCCCCACAATACAGTTTACCTCTCTCTCTTTCTCTCTGTGTGTAATGAAATCAAATGAATTGAACTGGAGGTTTCAGGGGAGACATGCTGGACCCCCTTATAGAATTAGGACTGAACAGCGCGCGCGTGTGTGTGTATTATACAGAGATGTGTGTCGCTGCAGTTTCTTTATATGACCAGATGACCATCAACTCATGATGATGACGATGTGTGCGCGCGCAAACATTTGCCTCAGTATGCGTGCATTTGATATTCACGTGTGTGTGCATGTGAATTTGTGTGTGTGTGCGTGTTTGCATAGCAGGCTACATGGTGCATTAGTGAGCTGTGACCACCTAAAGTACAGCAGACAGAATCAGGACAGTCAACCTGCTGTTATCCCCCAGGACAACATGCAAACATAACACATGCACACATTCACACAGAAACACACATTCATGAGCTCTGGCAGCAAAATAACAAATACTCACCTGTCACAGATACCTTCTTCTCTCATGGTGCATTCAAGTGCAATTCAATCAGGGTATCAAACTTCAATGGAAATATGTAGAAAACTGGCGGACAATAAATGCTGACAGACAGTATTTGGTCAGATTTTTAGATTTGTTCTTCAGTTTTTGGTCAGACAATCCGAGTCCAGCTTTGTCAGATTTACAAGTTTATCTTCACAGTTTAGAAAGGATTTAGCCAGTCTCTAAAGACAAACTTAAATAACACATGAAGACCTTACTTAGATACGGACAATCAAAATCTCCATGTAGAAGTAAAGGATTATATTATATTTACTATATGCTAAAATTTCCTCTTTTCTGGAAACATAAAGACACATTTTGCGCTGCCACCAAATGTTTTCTCAGCAAACATTTTGATAATGAATGAAAGTTTAGGTCATGATTAAAATTTGTGCATCCAACGTTTGGTGGTTGTCCTTGACTTATTTTGTTTTCTAACAAAAGTATGATCAGTATTTTCTGGTTTGTACGAGAGGGTCTTGCCTAGCTGTCATCCCTCTGCTCTTCCTGTATGAAAATGTATGGTGTATTGGAGTGTATTTCTTTTCTCCTAACTGATACGTGATAGAAAACTGAACAGACAACTAAGCTGCTTATGTCACATGACTCAGGTTAGATGCTGATATGGTTGTTATCATTAACTTGTAGTTATAAAGTGGAACGCAAACCGACCCACATCCCTCTACTTGCACATATCCTCCCCAACCAGCTATAAAACAAAAAAATCAAGAGGATCTCTGATATTTTATCTGCATTTTTTCTTCATTTTTATAATTAGCAAAACATTAACATTTTGCTGCCAAGGTTTCTCCAACAGACCAACTCCAAACGCAGGACACAGTTACAAAGTTAAACTGTTTAAATGAACAGAATCTTAAAAAAGAACATCACATGTAAGTTAAACAGCTGGAACCTTGATCACTGTTTACAGGTAAGTCTTTAAGTAAGTTCACAGGCTGCAGGCTGTGCTCAGGTAAGTGTCTTTAGGCAGGTTAACAAACAGGAATCTGAGCATCTTTCCCCCGGAGCTGATTAATCTGGGAACAAAGTTCACCTGAGTTGCTTTGGGTAAGTAACAGAAATCAGAGCTTCTCCTCTCTTTCTCCGGGGCACAGCTCCAGTCCTCAGAGCTTTAGAGTTGGTGAACAAAGATGGCTGGGAGGAGTGAGAGTGGGTCAGACAGCTTTGCACGTAAATATTTCTCATTTTTATTCCTACGAGGAAGGAGGAGAGAGCAAGCAGGTCAGTTAAAGCAGCATTGCAAGCTGTCTGCATTAAACTCACACAGGTGTTGGACAACAGTCCAGCAAGGAGCAGCGGTGGAAGGCGGGTTTATGTACTGGACTAACTGAAGACGAGGGACAAATGTGTTCACTGGACTTCCTGAGACTACGCCCACTACTGTGAAAGGCTGGTGACATCCACACTTACATTCACACAGATAGAGCCACGTGATATCAATTCCCTGAAGACACTCTGAACTGAGCCTATTACATATATATGTCTCTGTCTCCACTAGTTTGTCATTTTGAATCAGAATAAAATAATAGAAATTAATAATAAATGGTTATTACAAGTGGTTTAAGTGTTTTATTTTATGTAATTTTATTAGTGTTTTTTATTGACTGTAGAGTGTAGAGCCCACATCTGAATAAAAAGATGAAAAAAACTACTGGGATTAAAAGAGTCAAGTCATGGACATGAATATTATTTTAGACTGAAGCACTTTAAGATTCCAAAACTGCAGTTCCTCCAACGGCCTCTTGAGGCTGACTCCAAAGGAGAGTTACTCTGCATACTACAAAAATGTCCAAAAAGTTGGGGTTTTTTTATCTTAATGGTGACATTTTGGTCCCCGTTTCACACAATTACGGGAAAACAGAATTTAATTCATCATTATGCCCGAAGACACCCCCACATCAAGTTTAGTATTGCCTATCCAGATTCAGCCAGTTTCACTTTCTCACACACTCAGGATCACCATCAGCAGTCATCAGTTTTTCTGACTCGCTGTAAAACACAACAAAAGTCAATAATTCCCCGTCATGTCTCTCTAAATCCATTTTGGAGGCAGCCTGTCATCTCTGCAGACACGCGTGCCTTTCTATTAAGCCAACCATCAGTCCGTTAAAGATCACACGTCTCTGGATCCTCATTTGATATTTTTTTTTCATCATTGGTGAAAGACAGCAGATGACAAAGAAATCATACTTTTCTGTCCTGAAGATCCGTTTGCTGACAAGAACTCGTACACTGTGTTTTCAATGAGTGATGATTGATGTACACAGAGCCTGCTTACGAAAGATGACGAGTGTCACCAAATATTATTTCTACATTTTAAACCTATGACACTTCTGCTTAATAAATGTGATTTCCTTCCTTTCCCAGAAAGATCATGAACTCAGTTTTCTCCTTAACAACACTTTCCCTTTATTTTAGGTGCTGTAAAGAATTTTGGCCCACTGTTTTTCAATGATGCCTCAGTTCATTGAGGTTTGCAGCTATGCATTGTTGCACAGCTTTCTTGACGTCCCACAAGCTTTAGTTGTCAACGGATGACGGATGGCCTCACATTTGACTCTACAATACTTACAGGAGATCATGGTCATCTTAATTACTGCAAAATAAGCCCAAATTTTTACCTCTCCAACTCCGACAGTTTGTACGAGGTGTTTGTATATATATTAACAAATAATACCGCAAATTCTGACTTTACAGAATTTGATTACGTGTAAATTTTCCACATAATTTTGTGAAAGTATGATGCAAAATGTTACATTTACAGGAAATATTAAATTTACTGGATTTTTATACATTCAGTTTATAACAATCATATTTTACTGATTAATTATTTGAATAACTAATATCCCCTGTACATAAACTCAACACTTTTTTTAAATTCTACACAACAAGTTGCATTTTAATCAAAATTCTAAAAGTTTCTGTTTTGATTTAATCATAATTCTCTAACGTTTTACTGTTTGGAAACAGGCGACATTGTGGGAGGATGTCCTGTCATAAATCCTAAAGCAAACACTGGAACCAGTTTTCATTTTGACAGCAAAACTTGATTTCGTTTTAGCCAACCTTCTGACTAAAATGTCATTTAGTTTTAGTCATAACGTTCTCTTGTTACTGGTTTCTTCCTTTTAAAGGGGAGTTTTTCCTTCCTACCGTCACCAAGTGCTCGCTCCTGGGAGCTTGTCTGATTGTTGGGGTTTTCTCTGTTTTATTTTAGGATCTTTTCCTTACAAAATGAAGCACCTTTATACAATTGTTGTTGTGATTTCAAGCTATAGATAGGGTGCTGTTTTGTCTTAAACGTTCTATTGACTGAGGGCTATCTTATGAACATCCACTAGCTCAATTGCAGCTAATTTTGGTAAAGTGGCATTAACAGGAAATGAGAAGGCTCTCCAGTCTTACTGGTTTTTAGCTAACAAGAAACAACATTTGAATACTGGGCAGGAGAAAATGCACTGAGTAATGAGGTAAATATTAATTTTCATAAACTTTCGTTTTTACCCCAAAAGCCTCCAACCTTTTATATGGGTAATAATCTGTAGCTCCATTGAGTTATTATGTGCTCATCAACATTTTCCTACTTTTACATATTGTTTAATGTAAAGAACTCTAGTGTTGAGTTTATTTATGTATAGAGGATATTAATATCATTGTCTGAGAAGTTTGGTTTTACTGACCACAAACTACTGCGTGTAGCAACTTAATCGGTGCAAATGCAAAGCTTTAACAATGTTAATTCTTTTTCTCTTTATGACTTCATCATTTCATCAACCTTCATACAGTCAGTGGTATACAGTGATGCCGACAGGTAGCCCAGCCAGCCAATCAGACAGACAGCGTCCAACGACAGCCGCCCACACTGCCGGCTGAAAATGACAGCTAAATCTCTCTCCCCTGTAATCAAACTAATAATGTTACCCTCTTAATATTTCCCCTCTCCCCACGTTGATGGATGGGGTCAGGCTGCGATTCCCTCGGCTGAGGTCTGAGGTCAAACCGAAGCCTCGGCTCTCTGCTCTGCCACTGTAATGGGGGCTGAAATATTAGTCCTAAACGCCTGCGGATGCCCTGATGCTGAAGCACAGATGATGAATTAACTGCTCTGAGGAATTACAGATGGAGCATTTTGAAGACACACACACACACACACAGTTTTCACACACTCATCTACACATCTCCACATGCAAATGATTGATAATATACATCACTGACATTAACTTTATCTCTTCTTTTTTGTCCTTACCCTCAGACACATACACACACTTAGACACGCACACACACTTTCTTATGTATGCTAATGATTGATCAAGGTCTCTGGCTGACGCTGGCATCATCATTGCTTTTATTTATTCTACGGTTCTGAGCGGCTCTTGGCCTCTCGCCATCGCGTATCAAATTGTTTTTTAAATGCATTTTGACGACTGATGTGAAAATGCAATCAGGCTAAAACTCCATGAATCCATATTAGGAACACTCACACAGACATGTACAAATGCACACACACACACACACACACAGTTACAACCATCAGGTTCTCATAAGGCTTTAATGAAGCCGTACTCGGCTGTCAGATGATGGTCACTCCTCCAAAACTTTTTATTGTTTTTAGAGTCTCAGTGACATCGCTGTTATTATTCTTCCACCCCGCATGCATCAGGCTCAATTTCTACTTCCAGCTGGGAAAATAAAATTATAGGAAACAGCCCTTTTAAGAGGGTTTTGATTGTTGTTATCGTCAAATACCATGAAAGACAAAACAAATGTAGGTATCTATTAAATGCTAAGTATTGTGTGTATGCAGAGTCTGATGTATTCCAGGCATCGTTTCCACAGAGCTCCTCTGTTTTCCAAAACCTATGACAAACATTAATAAGGCACACTGCTTCACTGGTTCACATGTTCGTTAATTACAATAAACACAAAAAAGTACAACAAGCTGTACTTTATTGTGGAAAAAAATGCACATACACAATCCTGCTGCCACAAATGACAATAGTCAAAAGCAGAAAAGTATTTTGATCTTTTACCTTTTGTTTGCTAGAAAAATATTAAACACACGCAAGTTGTCAGTTTCTGCTCCTTGGATCTGATTTGCAATTAAATACATTTGTTTATTCAAAAAGGACCATGCATATTGATTAACATGAGGTAAATATGCCAGATTCAGTCATAACTGGCTACAACTGGTTTCTCTCTGACAGAAAACAGATTTGGGTGATGGCAGTCTTTGACCAATGAACAAAGGGAAAGGCCAAGGAGCTCAGTGAAGATAGATAGAAGTTTTATGGTCAAATGAGACAAAAGTTTTAGCTACCGTTAATGCTACAATTCTGGTAGCTGCAACTTGCTATTCCACCTCGGAAAAAGCAGTGTTGCCAACTTAGCGACTTATTTAGCGACTTTTTTTCTAAACAGCAACTAGCGACAAATCTGACGACTTTTGCCGGTGTTATTGGTGACTTATGAAGACTTTTTGATGTGAAAGCACTTATCGCTCTTACTCTCAACTAGCAGCTGGTGCTGCCGTGTGACTGCAGACTCGCTCGTGCCAAAGCGCTCAGAGGTGGCGGATAGTCCTCACGAAACAGTCGCCCCAAGCTGCAGTCAGAGCAGGAGATGCTGACCCCTACACGTCAAACTGCAAATGAATCACACATGAGCGAAGCCGCTGCTCCCGTCCTGACTGTAATGCAGTCAGTTCTTCTTTTACTCTTAGTTATTGAGGATCAGGTTTAAAACTACTTAAAAACACACACACACACACAAAGTAACTCTGCCAGAGATAAAGGAGGTGGGTTGGAATTGTGACATTAAAAAAACAGCAATTGCTAAAAGAAATTAAATTTGTAGTTCTAAATATATTCTAAATGCATTTAGGGTGGTTTTTACTTACTTTAAGTCTCTTCCACAATGTTATTTCTCTTTCCTACAAAGTAGGTTACAATTACATAAGCATGACCAATTATGCAAATTAGGCGGTGGCATCATTTAGCGACAGCCAGACCCAACTTATGATCCCCAAGACTTTTGGGAAAATACTCATTACATCTAGCGTAAAAGTAACACAGCATTTCAGAAAAAGAACATCGTACCAACATCAGCAGCTTGGACACAGAATAATGTTCTTTGAGAATCATCTGGAGATGTTTTAATGTACAATAAAAACATCCTTTTATGACATCATTTCCCAATAAGATTTTTTTTTCTTGATGTTGTAAGTGATTATCTAGTTTTAAAAATGTGTGGCGTTTAAAGTGAATTTTGTGAATCTCCTGGCTTGTATTATATAATCTTGTTGAACCTCAGTAGTAGCATGGGTGCATACACTTCTGTGGCTTGACCTGAGTACTTTAGCTTTGGATTCCAACTTTCACAGAGAAGGAAAACAGAGCGTTTAAGAGTGCATTCACAACACCAAGAGCATATTTTATGCTGTTGGGTTACTAGTCTGTTTTATGTGCTGCTGAACAATAGCCAGGTATACCTGATACTAACGTCACAACTGGGCCCAGAGGCATGGTTAATGGACTGGTTCTTATATAGTCCTTTTCTACTCTACCTGAGCACTCAATTGACACACACACTTTTTTTTTCTATGTTCTTCCTATTTAAGTGCTTTCTATCTAACAGCTAGCATTCACACAGATTTATACTCCGATGGACGCATCAGAGAGCAACTTCAGGCTAGTATCTTGCCCAAGGATATTTGGCACACAGTCTGGAGCAGACGATGATCAAACCATCAACCTTCCAATTATTAGGTGACCTGCTCAACCACCTGAGCTACAGCCACTGCTGGTCGTGACAAAAAGAATAAAACTCAGGATGAAACAAGCTACACCAATTAAATATAACATTTATTTTAACAGGCAACACAGCAAACATCAACCAACAAATAGCTTTTAGGAGTCAGCAGAGTGAGCATGTCAGTGGTTAGGTGACAGTATGATATTGGGATATGATGAACAGCACAAATTATAATGAATATAGTGGACAAAGGAAGTTTTGTGAGATCTACTGCAGAAACACACAGATATAGTATCAAGTAATTGCTCCATGTATCTAACTTATCTTTCTAAAATTTATTATAGCATGCTATATTGAGTGGTGCATTTAAGGAAATTAAGGAGTTTTATGCGGCTCAAGCAAAGGAATTACTTGATTTTTTATTTTTATTTTTACTGACTAACCACTGAGGTTTGTGTTATCTTTTATCTATGTAATTGAAATTAATGGAAATATGGAAATATCTAGGAAAATATATGGTCATATTATTGTAAATGTAGTTTGAAATCTTTTCCAAGCTGCCACAAAGTAAATTATAATTTTATAATAACTTAGTGGAAACATACATGAAATTTTTTTATGTATGTCATTGTTCTGAAGCTTTTTACTTGAAAACAAATATCTGTTACAATCAGACCAGTGGAGACAATGTGTTTCAGTCCACAAATCCAACTCTGTCAAGTGCATATGAGAAATCCCTGCGCCTCCCTCCTGCCTGCAGCCAAAGTGAAGTTTCCGCGTTCATCTGCAGCACGTCGAATCGTCGATGGATCACTCTGATTGTAGAGAACAAACCCTTGATGACTTTAGCGTATTATATACAGCCCGTAATGTGGGATCAGCTTATAAGCGAACCTGTTTCCAATCTATCCTTCCATTTTCTCCTCTCGTCCCCAGACTAAAGTACATTATGCTGTAGTTGATGATGAAGGGATGGCTCTGCTCATTAGGGAGAAGAGGAGAGGGAAATGAAGAAGGGATTGCGGAGGCTTTCCGCAGCACTACAAGAAGATCATTACAGCATGGAGAGAGTCTCAAGAAGGCGCTTTTCTCAATGTGTGTGTATCTGAACACAAATGTATCATTTTCATTCAACACCAATGCAAATGGCTTAAAACACCTACACACTCCCGCAGCATTCTAATAATACAAATAGTTTCAAATGTAACTTTTATTCTCAGTGTTTCTCATACAGTGATTGCATCCCATGGGGAAGTGCTGAAGGCACAAATGTTTTACTCACCTGTCAGAATCACAGACTGCACAGTCTATGGTCAGAATACACAAGGACCAGACCGTCTGTGTATTGATTCATTAAAACTTAATGCACAACTGTGAGTATTTCAATTTTTTTAGCTTTTTGCAAGGGAACACATACTCCATGAGCTTTTATAAGATCCTAAAAAGAAACTTTGACATTGCGAAATGTTAATGAAAACACTTATTTTCCCACTTATTGTAGTTAAAAGGGTAATAAGAGACAAAAATTAAACAAAACCTTAAATTTAATGATAAAATATGGATAATAACCTGCATTCCATTACAGTATATGCACCATAAAACAGTCACGTACCACTGTGCAGATATCATTAGAGCATTTTCTGAAAAACACAACTTCTTGTGTTTTTGACTATGAAGGGTATTTAGTTTAATAGAATAGAACAGAATAGAATTCAACGTTATTTTCATTGCACATGTCATAAGTACAAGGCAACAAAATACAGTTTGCCTTGTTAACCTTAAAATGTTCCCTGTTCTAAAAGAGTTAAAGATATTTAAAAGATTATTATATACTAAAAGGCACAGTCAGTACATTTTTTCAGGTTATTTAAGAAAAAAATGAATTATTCTTATAAGGATACATAAAATACTGTGTAATAACATCCTCCTGCAAACTGATCATTTCTTACAAACTTATAATAAATCTATTAAAAATCCATAGGATCAAGTGGTTTGTGGAATGCTCCAATGTTCTCCCAACATGTTTGTATACAGTGGCTGGGAAGGACATCTCCTTTTTGACTAAATGCATTTAACATATACAGCTAGAGACTGGCAACAAAGGTACTATGGCAGACAGGCAGAGGAAAAGAGAAGTCATATGCGATCACTTGCCATAAAGGAACATTTAAATTTGAACCTCTTCAGACTCATGATAAGGTTCATACCTGTGTTTTATTGTCAGAAAGCAGTCCCCTTCATCTCAAAAGAAGCAAAAACACAAAGGAAAGTGGCAATGCTACTAGTATCTTAATAAAAATGCTAAAAATCACACGTTCACTCTCATAAGCAATTTGATTACATTGTCTTGAAAGTTTATTCGCAAAAAATCCTACATTTCATCCACTTTAAAAATAGTTTCACCCGTTGGCTAACAGCAGCTAATAGAGGCTAACAGCAGCTAACACAGGCTACCATTGGCCAAATGGGCAACACTTACAGAAAAGCTCGGCATATCCTCACCAACTCATTTCACTCATCAGCCACCAGTGATCTTCACTGACTCACCAAATCTTTTCACAAAATTTTACAGGCTTTTTTACAGCTTGAACACAAACAGTTTCACTGCTATGCTGTGTTGCGTTTGTTGCAACCAGATGTAACCTTTTATGGATGAATGTCTGGAGTGCTAACTTACATATACTAGTAATACTAGTAAGTTTAGTTACCAAGCTACATCATGAACTGTATACATGGAATACAAAGACACACGTAACAGCTAATTCATGCAGATTAAGTAACAGACTACAGAAACACTAGAATTTCACTTACCAAAATCTAAAGCACTAAACTCTTGGATGGTCTGCACCACACTGCGAGTCATAACACCAAAGCGTCTGAGGTAGTTCCTGCTACAGTTGGTGTCTCAAGGAGCAGAGTTTGCTATGATGACACACAAAAATGGGTTCACATCACTGCTTCCTCATGGAAGAGGGAGCGGGGGTGCCAGAAGGAGAGGAGGGAAAACTCTGTCCCTGCTGCGACGTGGGACCGCTGGGTGAACTGAGTGGAACAATGATAATCCCCAAAATCTTATAAAACGCCTGTGCTGGCGTGAGCTGGCCGCTCATGTCCTCGAAGTAGTCCTCCCGGTGCCCTCTTGAGCACTTTCCTCGTCCACTCCCAGAGGAGTGGCCTGAAGGGTAGGTTGCGAGTGATGAACGGCAGCATGGAGGCCCTCCAAGAGCTAGCCGAGTCCCATCCTAGGAATCCCACCAACGCTGTTGCTAATCCATTTCTCTGCAAATTTGAATTTCAACTTGTGTGCCGAGACAATTGAAAGAAAAACGTTGTTTACAACACGGATACTGCTTATTTGATACAATGTGAAAATGACTTTTAGTATAGGCCACTATTAAAATCTGACTAGGTGTAATAGTTTAATAATAAGCTGAGCATCTGTCTCCATGAGTAGCAGCTTTTGTCATGGGAAAGCCTATTTTGTCCTTTTTTTAGAGTGCTTACTGTTGCTAGCTTCTAACCATCATCAGTGCTAGATTGTAAAAAAAAAACTGGGTTGACAGCCAGGATCAATTCCTCCTCAGCCATTGTTTATATGTGCTGTGGATGTCATTAGTCACTCTTCCTCTAGATTATGGTAGCAGAGAAGTGACTTGGGCGAGTGCGTCGGTGTTCCAATTGTAGGACTATTTTCAACTCAGGAGAAGTGCCAGGAGAAGGGAGAAGCTTTGTGCTGGACTGTGAGGACTTTGAAACGAAGTCGGCCTAGTCCTCGGCTTCCTGCAAGAATGCGCGGAACCAAAATAACCTAATATTTGACGCTATTTTGCAGGTAGCTATATCAAACCAGATACAATAGAATTCACATAAGCTTCACAGAGGAGTCCAATGATATCCAGTATAGCTTTAATCGTGTCATGCAGACAGCCATTTATTGTAGCTAGTGTAAACTTAAAGGACGACCCCCCTCGTGCCTGCTGAGTAGAGGAGAAGCACATCCATTCAAGCTGTGGACAGTGAAAGTTTTGACATTTAAAGCCTTTAACTAATCAGTCCATCTGTGTTTTATCCCCTTTTCTCTGACTTCACAGTAAGAGGGGAGATAATTTGAGCGCTCTGTCTGTTTGATGTACGGTAATCACATGTGATCTTTTCGACAGGGAGCCGGTCATCTCGTTAATTTGACCATCGGTGCACGGTCGGTCCCCTCCCCACCCTCCCCCCAATCAGGCTGCTGCCTGAAGAGTAATTGCAGAGCCACCATGCTTCGATGCGCTCGACCTTTACGACCTTAAAAGCCATTTCCATTTTTCTGACCACAGAAAAAAAGAACATATCTTGTTAATTGCAAAAAGGCAAATATTCTCCCGCCTCTGCTCTCCCCTCTCCTTCCACCGTTTTTGATTTCCCTTTGAAAGCAAAACGCTGAAAACCATTTCCATTTTCATTCATCAATGCTTATCAGTCATCTGAAGGCCCCTTCAGCCACAATCAACATCACAGCTCCAACCGAGAGGGACGCAACAATGAGAAACTATCAACAATCGCAAGAAGCAATTTGCTTTAATGTGGAGTGTGTTTTGTTGCAGCTAACTGCTATTTTTTTAATCCACTGACAGCTCTCCTCTGATACTCTCTGAAAGACAGAGGGAAGTGTCAGAGCACAGCATTACAACACTGTTAAATACACAGTGCAGACTGCTGGCTGGGGAGGAGGAAAGACACTAATCAGTTAAATCAAATACTACCAGTTGACTGTTGAACCAAGCTGTTCCAGGAGACCCACGTTATATTAACTAAACAGATAACAAATAAAGAAACTGAAGAGACGCCATATAAAAATGATTTTAAAATTGAAACAGCTTGATTAATAAAGAATTACACACAAAAGAATACGGGGCCTGCGCTGGGTAATAATACATTTGTAATGACATTATTAATTTCATAATTTGTTTAATGCGTTGATTGTGAACTTTGCATTACGCCTCCTTGGTAAACTGTAGTGTCTTGCTCTCTACTCTTAAATTTGTTGAATTTGTGACATAATGATTAAAAGTAATTAAAGTAATATAAGAAGTAAGAAGTAATCCTGGCAAGCAGGGGCATCACCGGGGGGTGGGGGGACTCAGTGACCTCCCCTGGCAAGACTGTCAGGTAATAATTTTAATAAACATGATGGACTGTTTTGAATAAATGTGATGCCAAAAGATTTTGTTTTGTACCAGTAAATAGTTTGTTTTGTTACACATGAAGGTGTCTGTGTGGTGTTTGAACTTTTGAAAGTCTTATTTCCAGTGAAAGAACTACTGACCAAAGTGACTGATGGTACTTGTTATATTCTCTCCCCATCCGGTCGCAGCAGATGGCCGCCCCTCCCTCCCTGAGCCTGGTTCTGCTGGAGGTTTCTTCCTGTTAAAAGGGCGTTTTTCCTTCTCACCGTTGCCAAAGTGCTTGCTCATAGGGGGTCGTATGATTGTTGGGTTTTTCCTCTGCATGTATTCTTGTGCGGCCTACCTTACAAGTATAAAGCACCTTGAGGTGACTGTTGTTGTGATTTAGCGCTGTATAAATAAAATTGAATGGAAGTGAATATTTGATTGCAAAAAAGCTGGTGCCAATCTGTGGACAGATCACTGGTGCACCTCAGGGCCAACATAGAGACAGGCAACAGTTCACACTCTTACATGATCTAATACTTATTTGTCTTTCCTGAACAAATTTGCTCTTAAAGTTAACTCCAGTCACTTAGTCAATCAGTTAAAACAGATTATTATGGATTTCAAAATCTTGTTTGGTTTTCATACATGCCTATTTTCAGTGATATCAACTTTAAAGCAGGAATTAACTAGGTATGTAATTCGTGGTTAAAAAGCTGCTTCAAAATGATGGCGTCTAGCTGATGTACTAGATATTAGTTGGTCCTCTGCTAGACACTATTTAAAGCGTCATTAGTAAAACTTTGATATTTGATTCTTTTGTCCATGAGGACATATATGATATAATGAACTGCATCCCTGGGGGTGAAATCATATTTACAGCTTCATTTTTCAAATCACACCTTATCCTATGGTGCTAACCAGATGTCACACAACAGCAGGATTGAAAGGGTAGAGGGACAATTGATGAACACTATGGCAGCCCTGAGGCTTGCACAAATAAGGTCACACGAAAACAGGAATATAATTTACATGTAGATAAAGAATACATGTACTTTTTTTGACTACATTTGAACATTTCCATCTAGTGATACTGCATTGTAGGAGAGGTCCACTATGGGGGAGGACCCAACCGTCAGGTCAAGAAAACAATGTTGCTGGCTCAACCTTCTTAGTATTCTTTTTGTTGAATACTATATATTCAACAACAATATTTTGTTGAATATATAGTAATTTCAATTTACTTTTCACAACTTTTAAATAACTGATTGAAAACAAAATATTTGATGACTTTTTCCAATGGCAGTCACCTATGAATCCTACCAAATTGTTCGGACACATCACTTATAAGATCACATGCTTTTACTGTTATATTACTTTGAATTCGGTTCAATTCAGTTATACTCACCAAATCACAGCAAAGAAAGTTTCTGTGGTCTGAACTGCTGTTTGAATCCAGTTTAAATGAACACATTGTTTCGATTCCTGCATCAGATGACATTCACTCCCACATTCACACCTATGGGCAACTTGGATTAACTAATTAACCTATCCCCACGAAGTGCATGTCTTTGGACCACGGGTGGAAGCCATGCAAGCACGGGGAGAACATGCAAACTCCACACAGAAAGACCGCGGCCTGAGGGTGGAATTGAACTCAGGACCTTCTTGCTGTGCGGCAACAGCGCTAACCACCGTGCCACCGTGCTGCATTAATTTTATGAAATTATTACTTTTTTAATGTTGGAGGTTTTTTATGTTTGGCTGCAGTAACACAGCAATTTCCCAAAGTTCGTGATAAAGTGTTTCTTATCTTATGTAGAGGCAATTTTTTGGTTGTAGATTCATGTGAAATGAAAAGCTAGAAAGCCAGAGCAGCATTTCGCAGTATTTACCTCAGTGACATCCAGGAAAAACATTCCTGGATGTATTTCTTGTAGTTGTTGTTCCGCCCTGACTGGAATGTTCACATGAATTCATAACATAAAGTTTACAGATTGTAATAAGTTGTACTTTTGCCTTTGCGTAATTAATACTGAGTTACATACAGCACAAATGCACCAGTGTGTGCTTAACAAGAGTAAACTGTTGCTTAATAGTAGAAAGACAAGCTAACATATTTCGAGTCACCATTATCTTTTCCAAAGGAAACATTGCTTTGCAAGAGTTGTTCTCTAATATAATTTCAAGTAATATTGCCACAGGTTGATACCACAGCAATAGTCATTTTCAGCCTCAGAAAATATTTTCTGAAAGCTAATTGGTTTATAGGAATCTGAGTATGGCACATTTGTGTGTGATGTGTTCTGAATGGAAAAGAGAATTTTTATCGCCAAACCAACAACATTAAGTCAAGTTCAGATTTAAATGATGTTATCAAGGAGACTCTCTGCAATCAGGGACATATTGATTTGCAGTATGAGTAAGAGATTCATACAGTATGCCTATATATTCAGCATACAAAAACATCCCATTTATTCCTCTGCCCATCCTCCCCATTATCCAGCCATCCTCTCTGTGTTATCAGTAGCATTTCCTGGTTCCACAATCTGACCTCCTTCTGATGAAGTAAACATTGTTTAATGTTCAAGTAATATTGCCAAAGTGAGTGTTTATCATCATATCCAATCACATTCTTCAGCTTTCAATTGTGCCTCATCTCCTCTGCAGTTAAAACTTTGCATCTGTGTGTGCAGGGTGAAGGTAAGCAGCTAAGCTTGCGGCAGCAGGAAAACAGGTCTTATTAAGGGCACAAATATATATCTATGGAAGATGAAAAAAATGTTAATGATGCATTTCAGATGATTGAGGGCCTGACACACTGCTTTTGTCATAGGAAAATATCAGAACTCCAGTTCTGATTTCAGTGTAGAAGAACTGTGTACCAAACAACAACTGCAAACCAGCCCAGTGTGGGCAGATAATCTTAAGAATTACTTGCTGTGACTTGAATCAATCTTAAATTTGTCTATCTGCAAACAGCTGACAGTGTTAAATTTGTCTCAAAATCCCAAGTGGGCATGCAACGTGATCAAGTATCAGGTTATCAGTGCACCTGAATGGGTGTGATTGGTGCACACACATTTAAGGTTTGGTGAGTGAGCGCGGGAGATGTTGCATGTAGTTTTAGACATTTGTACACACAGAAAGGTTTTCGAAAAAGAAAATGACCAGATTTGTGACGCTGAATTTAATAAATTGTATATAAATGATCAGTATTTATTCTGGTTTGGATGTAGAATCAAGTAAAGAAGACATGAAGTAGAACTGGAGGTGGCACAGCTGAAGAAAGGAGATTTTTCAGTGGGTAGGACCAGAATGGAAAGGCTTAGAAATAAGTAGATCAGAGGGACAGTTCAGGTTTAGTTGTCAACAGACAATGTTAGAGAGGCAAGGCTGAGATGGTTTGGACATGTGCAGAGGACGGATGAATGTTGAATATGGAGCTGCTGCTCAGGAGGAAAAGAGGAAGACCTCAGAGAAGGTTTATAGATGAAGGACATGCAGAGAGTTGGTGTGACAGAGGAGGATGCTAACAATAGAGTGAGATGGAGAAAAGCAATAAGACAAGAAAACAATTCACAGTTGGTGACACCAGCAGACCACATTTTCTTGCAGTCTCATAGGGTTAGGGTCTATTGGGCTATCCCATGTGTTGAAAGTAGTAGTAAATGATAGACAACAGCGTGTCAGAATGCAATGAAGAAAGAAATGGGAAGTTATTATGTAATAATTGGAAAATATGCATCATAAATGCCCCACTCATCCAACCAACTTCACATCTTCAAGGTTGTTTTCCCAACTCTCTCTAGAATGAGCTTTATTGAACTTTTCATGCTTTTCTGAAGCACTTACATCAAATCACATGATCACCAGTAATTTGTCTCCCCTGTGTATTAGGTCCAGCATGATTTCTGCTCTAATCAAAATGAGAGATAAAAAACAACAAAATAAACAAAGCAGAACACAAAATCACAGAATTGTTTTCCAATAAATTAAGTTTATTTAAGTTGGCTTTAGTTAGCAGGAACCATGCACTCAAGCTCTTTATGGCAGTACTAATAATAAAGATATTTCACATCACAGACCACATAAAGAGAAAAACACAGACTCCAAGCATTCCTCCCTCTTGCATTTTACATCAAGGTTTACACCTTTACATATATACACAAGCTCAACATGAACCTTGCTGTTTTTTCTTCTCTTTTTTTTAAACATTTTTTTCTTGCATGTTGCATGTTTTCTACCTGGGAAAGCAGTGTATTTATTTGAAAAAAAAAAAAAGGTAGGAGAAGTAACAGTGGAGCAAGGCACACAATTATACTTTAAAGATTTCAAATCCTATATTGTCCTACACACACTTGTCTCGGCACCAATCCCAAACTCTAGCGTCACTGCTAATCGTCATCTCAGGAGTCGCCCAGAAGGTAAAAAAAAGAAAGAAAGAAAATGATACATGATACAATATTTGTGTAAATACATACAGCAGTATTAATACAACACACATCCCATCAACAGTGATCAAACTGTAATGTCTACACAACACCACTTCAGCTCTCACCAACTTTGGTCGTGTTGCATAGATAGAATACCGTTTTGTTTTAATGTTGGGTTTTTTGTTCCTTTTGTTTTTGGACACCTGGTTTAGTTCAGTTTGCAAATGCTGTTCTACAGGGGAAAGGTTTTATTCCACATGTAATTCAATGGACTTCTTCACCACCATGTAGCTACTCTCAAATAGCTAATAAGGTGGTAAACAGCTATCACTGAATAGATGAATGCCAGCAGAGAATTTTGTCTTTTTTCATATTTGGTTTGACTATCAAGCAGCACTTTGAAAGGTTATACTGGTTCTGAAAGAGACAGGCTCAACCTCAAACTGAAAGATCTAGTGAGGATTCACTATAGTATCGTCACAAATTTACCGTACAAGACACAGTTAGGGTATGTTCAATGAGTCTGCAAAGCAGGACAGTTCTCAAAGAACTTGAAAATTCTGTCCAAATTAGGCAGTACTTATCATACACCTGCCTTTGGACAGGTATATACTTTAGACTTGACTTGGGGAACCTGGAGAAAATGAGTCGCAGCATTTAACTGCAAAAGCAGACAACCTCCGTCCCCAAAAAGACAGTGTTTGAGAGCTATGACATAATCAGCTAGCTGGAATTAAAACAAGAACAAATCTTCTATGTCTTTTCCCAAGTTTCACCAAGAACTAACTGGTCAGTACATCAAATGAGGAGTAAGCACTTCATATTCAGTGAAATTGTCATAAGTGTAACAGTTTCAGGCATTTGACCAAAGTAATAGTACTGTCCATTTCAGTACTTGTGGAGACACGTCTTAAGATTTAGCAGTGTTAGATAAAGACAGATCCGAATGACCTCTACAAACGGATGAGAAGGATTCAACTGTGTCCGATTCCTTCAGTCTGTGTTCTAGGTAGTAAATAGCGATGTTCCTGGGGACTATTGAAAATTATTTATACTAGAAGACCTGTCTGATTTTTCTGATACAAACATGTATTTTAGAGCCATTTAACCGCAGTTCTTTAACAGACTGTATTGAAAATGTTGCTGAAATTTGTGCAAAACAAGCACCCAGTCTGGTTCATTTGCCAAGTGCAGCCAACCTTAACAATGCTAGCCTAAGTAGCGCTAGCACTAAAGACTACAGCTGGGACCAAGAGCTTTATTTTCTGTTAGCATAACATCCACAGAGAACCAGTAGAACGCAGAATGTGGTTACGTATTGCTCTGTTTGATGGTAATATGCCAGTTTACACTGACACAGCTAGCATACAACTGCTCAGAGAGCAGGGTGCTGCTGTCTTTTGGGACTGTAGCCCCAGTTGGTGGATCTGGTTGATCTTAGAACTAACAGTTTACTTTTATACTTAAATTTCAATAACGACTTCAAATGACTGGCATTTCTTAAGCTGACCAGCAAAGGTAACATTTAATATTTAATTAGTCACACACATCCTTAGTAATTGCTTTGTTCAGTCGAAATACACTTTTGTGTTTTTCTATGCAATATAAGACGACTTTGTGTGCTCTTTGTACCTTAATCATAAGAGTTTAACAAAACAGATTAATGCCAGCAGAGCTGTTTTAGTGAGGTTAATATTTGTAATATTTTTTAACATACCCTTAATTTTTTTTTCTCTTATCATCACTCCAAATCTTTTTTCCTGATATCTTAAATAAATTTAGTTTAATTTATTTGATTATAGGACCATGGCTTAGCGATCCACTAACTTACACCACAACTCAATTTTAGTGCTGTTTCTACTACAATGACGGCCTTCTACCACAACCACTGTGAGCAGACCTAATGAAACTGGCCATGGGACAGTAGCAGATTATGAAAACTTACACAATCTAGCAAGTGTTATTTTTAGGAAGTTACATGCTGAAACACTGGGCTATGTAACTGTAAGCAGTGTGCTGTAAGAAAAGAGTGTTTACAACTGCAGTGTGAAAACACCAACTTAGATACAGTAAGAAGCAGACTTGGTAAAGATATGATGTACAGTGTCACAACCAATACTGAGGTAGCTCCAGAATATTATAGAACCAGAGGCTTTTGATGAGTGATGTGAGACAACAGAAACAGAAAATGAAAAATCTGAAAAAAATCAGAGCTCCAGTTTGTTTGACTTCAGGTCAATTGAATCAAGGTCTTTTGCTTAGAAATTACAAAAGTGAAGCAAAAAATCAATTAGGCAGTTATATAAAGTCAGACGTTTCCCTCAGCCACCTTGTTTTTAGTCTTTATGCCCCTTATTGGTCAAATAAAGTTTCCATAGCCATACCTGCCAAAGAAACAAACCCATCGCCCAGTTGACAGAGCTGCCATAGATCAGCGGTCCCCAACCCCCGGGCCTCGGGACCGGTACCGGGCCGCAAGACTTGAAGCTCAGGTGTGAAATGTATGTTTTTCAGGGTTTTTATCGGTTTTCAGCGTTATTTTGTTATCGTTTTTATGGTTAACTCGGTTTTCCTGGGTCTTTTCACGTGTGTTATGAGTAAATCTTCTTTTTTTCGGTACCGGTACTAGTTTTATTTTGTTGTATTTATCCGCGACACTTTAAAGGCCGGTCCATGAAAATATTGTCGGGCATAAACCGGTCTATGGCGCAAAAAAGGTTGGGGACCGCTGCCATAGATGTCCAGAAAACGCCTGACAGGATGCAGGTTTCACTGAGCTGTTGTTTCGTTTTATTCACTCAACCTCGGGCTTTGTTCATGTTAGATGATTTCTGTTTGGAAACAGTGATAATTTTCTCTTCTTTTGTCATAACTGACGAGTAGCAAATAATTTTCAGGAACAGAAATTGGGCAGCTGTCCAGAACCTCTGACAGAAGACTTGAATGACTTGTAGTTGAATTTATTATTAATGTTTCTGTGGAGTGCTCTACACAGTGACACACTGATTTATGCTCATCACCACATCATGGTTGTTTTTCTGCTGCTATTCTTATAGCGTTGATTCTCAAACTCCAAAAAATCTGATTGGCCCTTGATATCTTTTTTGTTTTATATATCATTTCAACTTTTTTTTAAATATCTAACCTTTTCCATTTTATGTTGAGTCAGTTAGATTAATTGCATGAATTTAGCAGTAACAATTGAACCAGATTACCTCTGTGTATTAATGTAACATGTTTTCTTTGTGGAAAAACCGGCCTCTAGGAAATAAAACAAACTAGCCCCAAGAAAAGAAATTCAAAAAAGTACAGTAAATTCCACCTGATTTCTGAACAACTCACATTAGTTACATTTACTGCTTATTGAAAGTTTAAAAGCTCAGGTAGCACTGTTAAATTGTTTTAAATTAGTCAAAACAAGCTACAAAACATAGCAAAATGAAAATGAGGCTGATTTTGCATTGCCGGCATATAAACAGTAAAGCTAGTCTGTGTTGTTCAGTGTATTTTCCTCTTTAGCCCAGTGTTATGTAACGGACACGACATGAAATTATATGAGTCATGGCCCATATATAATATCTCTCTGCCCTTAGTCACCTTGAAACAGTTTGCAAATTGTTGCTGGACATAATTCTGCTACAGTACTTTCTTTATAACTCTTAACATCTTTCTCCTAATGATCGTATTTTCATATTCTATATACTGTCCCCAGATTAACTCATAAATATGCTCAGCCAAACCCCAAAGCTGCAGCATAATCACAAGCTCAACCCTGAAATAAGACTCAAAGACTCCGACTAAGAATCAGTTGACAATCAATTTGAAGGTCACCCTGAAATGATTAAATGAGTCAGTCTTGAATTACAACAGTGAGAACTGAGAGATGATAAATGTGAAAGCTCCAGGAACAGAGAGGGGCCATCCAGAGTGATGAGGCTAAGAAGTAAGATCACTTCACCGATGAAGAAGACGAAAGGCGCTCGCTTACTGCTGGATCCTGGAGGTTCCTGCTCCCAACACGGCTGGTCTCTGGATGAATGGATGGACAGAAAGAATAGGTTTGTTAGAGCAAAGCTGATGAAAACATAACATATTAGTCACTCCCTTTAAGCAGTTCATAGTGTTTATACCGTTCATGCTGCCCGACACTGCCAATCAATTTGGCTGATCGAGGTCATCTTTTTGGGCACGTCAAGAAAGCTTTGAGAGGAAGCATCAACTTCTGCTTCATCACTGCTTTGGTTTCCTTGCTTATGGCGACTTTGCCACTAGTTGAGACAATCAACTTGGATCTCAAACAAACTGTGTGCCACCGTTGAGCTGGAGTTTTTTTCACCACACCAAGACTCTTTCCATTTGCCTGATTTGACACACTTTGCCAATTTTGTGAACATGAACACTCAAGTTGGAAGCCAGAGCAAGACTTGTACTGAAAGATCTCAAAATAACATCTATGGTATTGCTGAAAGCAGTCCAAATGACCCCCTTTTTAAAAGCAAGATTATCCTGACCAGGACATCTTGAACTTTCGATTTTACTTTGTCAGCATACAGGAATCTGGTGAGGTTGTTACAATTAAAAAAAATCTAATGAATAAAACAAAACCAAACAAAGCCTGTACTCAGTCTGACATACACAGTCCAGCCAACAAAATATGACTGTAGTTAATGTAGATTAATCCACCGTGGAAAAAAAGTTCAATAAATGCCTTTTTTCATATTACCAAAAGATTACTCAAGATGAATTCAGCCAGCTGAGACACAAGTGTTACTGTGCATTTTAAAGCTGTAATATGCATTCGAAATGAAACCTTTAGAATCTACGCTCTTTCTGAAGATATGCTTTTCCACATCAGATCATTTTTCCCTCTTATTTGCTTTTTGTTGTGAATCTATTAAATGCTGAATATATTACATTTTTTCAGTTGTTCTTTTACAGCATGAATCGTATTGAATAATTTGATGTTTTATACATTCAGCAGCGCTCTCTATTCATTCCATGTACATAAGGTGTGTATCGATAATCAGCTTCGTCCAGTCTTCTTTGTGATGAAACTTTCCAAACATGAGTAAGCGATGAAGCCTGAACACACTTTCAAACACACATGCACACACACACACACACCCTCTCGCTCCTGTGTGTTTTGCTGCAGACCTTCTGCTGTCTGGGTCACAGAGCACATCATGAGTCGCATTCAGGATTGCTTTAATTGCACCTGTGTCTATGTGTGCAGTGTGTGTGTGTGTGTGCGTGTGCGTGTGAACAGGTGGGCTAGACTGGGCCACGCCATGGGGGTCAGGACCAGCTGTACACATCGCTGGTATGATGTGTGTATGTAAGTGTTTGTGTGTCCTTTTGTCATGGTGTTACATGCAGTGTGTGTGCTCACTAAGCTTGATTTTGCTCTTTCATTTTGTTGTGTATGTGGGTTTGCCCTCTTGATAAGTCTGTGCATGCACATTTGTGTGTGCGCGTGTGTGCATGTGTGTACAACATGTCTGTCTAACCTGCAGCTGTTGGGCTGTCAGAGCTTCTACCTGGACTCTTATGCCCTGCCCTCAGGGGTGTGTGCATGTGCATGTTTGTGTGTTTAGAGTATGGGGGCAGTAGGGTTTGCTTAGCCCTGGAGGCACCCATAGGGCGGCCACATCTCTTTCTCTCTTACACACACAGGCGCACACACACATACACAGTCACAGATATACACACGCTCCAACACACACACACACACACACACACACACACACACACACACACACACACACACACACACACACACACAGATTGTGTCAGTGATGGCTTTTGTTCTTGTTCTGCAGCTTTCTGGTTTGATTTGATTTTAAAAAGAAAGAGTAAGATGAAAGCAAAATAAATTCACTGTTTTGTGTGGACCCAGCATAATGCAGAACAGCCACAGTTAGTTTATAAAATTTATAGTTATTAACAAGACATTACGACACATGTGAGGTGACTATTACAGTATTTCAATTTGCATCATTTATGTGAAAGCCATTAAAACTCCCATCATTAGGGTTACAGCCTGAACCTGAATTCACAAAACACAAACGAATGAGCTCTAACTGAGATGAGTAATGTGGAGACAACTTGGTCATTCAAGTTGTCTCCACATTTGAGAAGATATTTTGACAAATAATCACATAATATAAACCAAGAAAAACACTTTTTGGTTTTGCACATGTAAATTCTATTTCATTTGTGGCATGTGCTGACGTTGCAGACATCGTCTGGCTGCAAAGTCAGCATCATGGACACGGGAATGCTCTTTTTTTAATGTGTAACGAGTTAACTCAGGATAAGTGGAAGAAAGCCATTAGTGGTTAAAGTTAAGTCACACATGGGGTGAGATGTTGGTCTTCTTCTGATTCTTCCAGTTAAGAAACTCTTTTTGCGTTAATTTCATTTTATTCTGATAAATAAAGAGATAGCAGGAAATAATTCTGGTGTTGGTTCATCTTTCATTTTACATCTATTCAGTACGATTCAATGACTATATGTCATAACAAGACAACGGTTATTCAGTGTTTGCTGGGTAATAACACATAACTTTAAGCTCTTATACAATTGGAAATGGCAATTTTATTTATATAGCACATTTCATTATAATTTAAATCAGGTATACAAAAATTCACCATACAAGACATTATCATAACAGCCTTTGTTTTGGCTTCTGCCTTTCTGTGATTGACTCTGTAGGCAGTGACAGCAATACATAATACAGGAGTAGAGCACTGCCAAATCCAATAATCACACAATATCCCTAGTCTAAATGTGTCCAGTGATGGATAGATAAATGATGGTGAAAATGCTGTAACACCATATGTGACTTCTTTTCCCGTGTCTTAACCTACCCTGATGGTACCCGTCCTGTAGGTGGGCTGTCTCACTGAGGCTTGGCTCCGCCCCTGGGCTGTCCTGGCACTTAACTGAGAGCTCCCCTAATAGAGAAAAAGAGAAACAGAGCGTTGTGGAAAAATTAGGAACATTGAAACAAATACCTAAATCAAATTAAAGAACAAAGTAGATAAAGAGAGGAAGAAAAGATGGGAAAAATTGTTCAGTCATTTTTGTTTCATTGTTTCAACAGTGAGAAAGAGACGGTAGGGAGTTGCGTTGTATGGCTAAAAAGTGAGTAAAGAGAGAGACAAACGAGAAGGGAGAGAAGAATAAATCAAAACAGCATTATCAGCCTGAAATGTTGTTTGTCTTTGTTTCCTAATCGGCTTGCACTTTCTTTGAGCCCAAACTGATGAAAAGTTACAAATTAAAACAATGAGCATCAGGCCGAAAACAATTCTCTCCCCCACTTCACTACGCTCTCTTAATTGGTTCGCAACTAATCGCTTTGTAATACTTGGGTAGCTATTATCCCTCCACATACTTATAACAATACCAGGAAGTCATGCACACAAACACAGACACACATATGCATACAGTTCCGCTTACATAAGCTAGCAGAGGCGCATCTACCCCCACTTTTGCTTTTTCTTTCCTTCATCTGTTTGCTGCTATTTTAATAAATGAAAAACTAATGAGAACGCTAAACCAGGACAAAACGGCTGCTGCAGGTCTGGTGATTCTGTTAACAACTGAGAAAAATAAATATTCAAAAACACAAAAGGAAAGCTACAATCAAATAGTTTTATAATCAACAAAGAAAGCAAAAGTTAAATAATGAAAAATACTGAGAATAAATCTCACAAACTAATAATTATATCCATGAAAAACTAATATAAATCATTTTAATGTAATATTTCTGACAAAAAATGAAAAATTCCTTAGTTTTTGTTCTTCTTTTAGTACCTTTTTCATAGTAGTTGGCCTGCTGTGCTACATCTCTTTTAGATATTTGTGCATTTGATTTGGTAAAGGTCACAGTACTGCCAGATTTGCATGTTGAATTCCCACTGTAATTGCCCAAAGCCCTACTTCACTTTCATTTCAGCTGTTAATTAAGTCACATTTCCATAATAAAAAGAAGTAAGTTGGCTAATTACTATAGGGATCTGACACAAACAAGTAAACGCCTCTGTCTCTGATCTCCTAAAGGGTGATTTTCCAGCCATTATTGTCAGGAAAGCTGTAAAAGACAAAACTTAAACTCATTGTTACAGAGATTTAAACTTAATGCTAACAAAGCATGCCAAATGTTTGGAAGAATGTTGATACTCTGTTAAATATGGTGGTGCTGGAAGCTAGAAGCAATGTGGACTATTGAGAAGGTTAGCTGTTAATTTGTTTGCTACCAGTTTCAGACAGTATAAAAGCTTAACATAGCATCTTTCTACCATTGCCAGATTAGCTGCCAAAACTAAACCAGACTAAACTAAAATAACGGATGTAATGAGAAGGATGGGGCCTGACTGTGAATCTGCACGCTCATTTTCTAATGACTACTGATTAACCAGTCATTAGCCAATGAGAGATAATCCTCTTTTTTGACACACTGTATGACTAAGACTTATTTTTTTACTCAGCATGATGTACCATGAGAGAATGCATGAATTCAGAAAGCAAGCATTCACAGAGAGCATGTCAGAAAGCTGTTTTCCTTCCTTCGTCCTACTTCCATACTTCTATTTATCAGAAGTCTTCTTGCAACCACAACCATCTTCATCTGGCAGCCTTCAGAAAAATTCTTTTTAGGCATTTCCACATTAGATTCATTTTACAACCAAGAGCAATGCCAGTGTTTTATTCTGTCTTGCTCCCAGTCAGCTCACCTACAAGTTAAAAAGCTAGCTAACTGGAATTCATGCTAAAGACATATACAGGGAGTGCAGAATTATTAGGCAAATGGGTATTTTGTCCACATCATCCTCTTCATGCATGTTGTCCTACTCCAAGATGTATAGGCTCGAAAGCCTACTACCAATTAAGCATATTAGGTGATGTGCATCTCTGTGATGAGAAGGGGTGTGGTCTAATGACATCAACACCCTATATCAGGTGTGCATAATTATTAGGCAACGTCCTTTCCTTTGGCAAAATGGGTCAAAAGAAGGACTTG
>NW_005187430.1:1318060-1358006 GCF_000239375.1 Pundamilia nyererei
TTTTTGTTAAGTTGCCTAATAATTCTGCACAGTAATAGTCACCTGCACACACAGATATCCCCCTAAAATAGCTAAAACTACAAACAAACTAAAAGCTACTTCCAAAAACATTCAGCTTTGATATTAATGAGTTTTTTGGGTTCATTGAGAACATGGTTGTTGTTCAATAATACAATTACTCCTCAAAAATACAACTTGCCTAATAATTCTGCACTCCCTGTACACTCGAGGTTTCCTTGGGTTCAATACTGTGACACGATCTCTTTCTGAACTCATCACATGCGGAAGCCTGGTTATAGCCTCTTGGTATCATAGTTTAATGCACTGATTAAGTTCAAGCATCATTTTTCACTATACAAAATTGTGTATACAAAATACAAAATTAATTTAGTCACAGTGTGTATTTTCCCCTAAACCACAACCTTTTCCAGTTCTAAACAAGTAGCACTGATGCCTAAACCTAAAGAGTGCGTAAAAGCAAGACCAAAAAGGCAGTGAAGTGAAAAACCCAAACCTAGGAAACCGTGATCTTTTGCTTAACAGATTTGCAACTTACACCAACTGTCCTGCCTCCTTAGAAGAAAAAGCTGTAATGGAAGTTTTTTCTCAAACAGGACCAGTACTGGGTGTGTGTATGGTGTATGGTGTGTAATGTGCACCAGTATACTGGGTGTTTACTGGTGCCTCGAGGCACCAGTAGTGGTGACTACGTGCAGGATACAGAAACGATTGCATGAAAACCAACTACAAACTAGTTTAAAAATGAAACAAACTCTTCAGCTGGCTGTTGTTCTTTTAAAAAGCGACAACACTGATAAAGAGGGGAACTAGCAAGGTTGCAGAGATGGTAAAAAAAATCGCGTACTCATTTGCATAAAGAAATAGAAGACTTAAAAACAGCACAAACAGGCTAATTCAGCGATGAAATGAATTGAATGATCACTGCGGGAAAGGAAAGCTCTTAGCTGATGAATCCTAATGAAATCTGACTGATAGTAATTATGCTGATGTTGTTCTGTGGACCTTAACCTTTTAACTAAAAAACTGAGAAGTCTGCAAATCCCCCTTCCATTAACGCCAGAGGGAAGAGAGAAGGATGAAGCAGGGGAGCAGAGAGGATAAGAAGAAGCGCTAAGAGCAGAAGGCATAGAGGAGGGGAAGACAGGAAAGATATTTGCAGGAGGAAAGGAAGAACAAATGAAGAGAGAAAGGAGAACAGGGGATGGAGGACAGGTGAGAAGGTGAGGAAGATGGCGAGAAAAGGATAACTGGGAGAGAGGGAACATGGAAGAAGAAAACACAAGAGAATGGGGGAGGATAACATAGGTGGAAATGAAGTGCACTGGAGAGGAGATGAGCATTGGATGAGAAATAACAAATAGAAATAGAGTACAGAAAGATTAAGTGAAAAAAACTAAAAGAAAGGTGTGGAAAGAAGTGTAGCAAAAAATAAAGCAGGCAAAAAAAAGGAAAAGAATGCAAATACGAGTGTGTAGTGAAGAAAAGTAAGAGGAAGGATAAGGAGGATAAAGGGAAAAGGGAGGAGGAGAGGGCAGGTCACACATATCAACACCTGGCATGTCTGTCCAGCCTCAGAAATGGAAATGAAAGAAACACATACTGGCCTCATTACATTCATGCCCATTGAGGGGCTTGGACTAATACTTGGAGTAGAGAGGTAAAGTCAAGTATCAAGGCCCCGTATAATGTCCTGAGATAGCACATCAGGCTAATACATGGAGCACTAACCTGCTTCGCTGTCGCAGTCTTCGCTTCCTGCTGCGAGCTCCTCCGTCCTCTCCTCCCCTTCTCCTCTGACTTCACCCACTGAGTATCCACCTCCCCTTGCCTCTCCCCCTCTCCCCTATCTGCTTCTCTCATCGCCAAGCAGTTAATTTTGGGATTAATACGCGTGGCGGTGGTGGCTGGCTCTTTTGAGGGATTTGTAGCGGAGCTGCAGACACTTATCTTGGTCATTACGGCGCCCATATTGGATTCAAGCGTTTTAGTATCTGCCAAACATTCGGCTGCGGAGGAGTCTATCGGGGCGACACGCGCCCGGGGATTAAGATAAGGAGGCCCCTCATTACGACTTCTCTCCTCCTGCGGCGTGCTGACACTCGCAGCGGCCGCGACTTCTCCTCCAGCAACATCACAGAGGAGGTACGGGTGCTCACCTCGTTTCTCTTCCTCTGTGCCGGAGGACACAGGAAGAGGAAGAAGAGAGGAAAGGTAGTCTTTTGGTTTGGAGCCAGGCCCCTGGAGGGAGGTGGCGTCGCTTGTTGAGGGTGGTGAGGTGGAACATGAGCTGTAACAAGGCTCCAGGAAAGTAGAGGAAGAGCTCTGTGTGTCCTCTGCTGGACTTGTTCTTTGGAAATATAGTTGATCCTGGTTTTTCGCCAGTACTGTCTGCTTAGAGAGAGACAGGTAACCCAGACTGTCATCTGCTGGAGAATTGGACCCGTCGTCGGACGTAGACTGAAAATTGTTGTTTAAGCAAGACAGCGAAGGTACGCTGTCATTCATTTCATAGCCAAATGACAGGGGGGACTCAAAATTCTCCTTCAGAAAGAAGTGCCATGGTTTCTTGGTGAGAACCATGCTGTAGCAGAGAGGCGGGCCTAGATAAACCTCCTCTGTACAGGCTTCAAACAGAGTCACCTCTTCCCTGATGTCAGGGCTGGGGGGCAGAGACAGAGAGGGGTTAGTTTGCTCTTCATGGGTACCATCAGCGGCACAGTAAGTTTCACTGTCAGCAGACTTTAGATCAAGAGTGCAGACTTTGTTTTTGGTTCCGAGGCCGGGAGACGCTGAAATTTGCTGTCTGGTGCTTGTGAACAGCTCAGGGCTCGGGCTGTGGAGGCCTTGCGTTGGCGTGACGTATGACGGGATGCTGTAGGGTGCTGGGGTGGAGCTCTTGTCCTCTGTGCACTGACTGACCTCGCCGCAGTCGCTGTCATGGGAAGAGAGAGACAGGTAGGAGTAGAAGTCTCCCTTCTTAAGGTGGAGGGGCCTGTGGGAGTGTTCGAGCACCTGAAGGGAGAGGAAGGAGAAGTTTTTGTGTTGCCTTTTGTTGTCTGCTCGTAAGGTTTGGAATTAAGGATAAAATGTGCTTCACTTATAGTAGAGCTCTGTCAGCTGACTGTATGAGTTCCTTTTGTTTAAATGATGCTGATTTGGTTTAAAATTTTATTTGATTGTGGGCAAAAATGATAACAAATAGAATCAACTGCTAAATATTCATTTAGATTCTGAACACGAAGGATAGAAATAAGAATAACCTTTAGCGCTTTTATCAATAGCATCTTATTTGTTTTGAAATGACTTTTTTGTAATGTTATTTTGTATTATTTCTAATTTAAGATACCTACCATAATTACTAAACCATCAAATCTTGATTTACATATTCATATTTTACACTCAGGCACTTTTTGCATGGGGGGAAGTAAAACTTTTCTGCCTGATTTCTTTTTTCCTTTCAGAAATAACATGAAGACTGAAAACTGATTAGCTTTTAGATTACTTCACTTGCAAAAGATACCAAAGAAATTAGTCATTAAATCTGAAAAGTTATGATCTGTGATGCGATTTATTGAATTAGTCCAATTCAGTGAACCAATCGACTGAGATAACTTTTGATACTTTTGGATTAATTTGTCCAACAAATATACAGAATATACAAAGTCAAACAGGACCTCGGATGCTGCAGCTCAGAAATAATTTGATTCGTTTAGTGTTAAAGTTTTCAGCCACACCAAATAATTTTTGAGTTCTGTTTGAAATCGTTTTTATTTTCATGTTGCAGTGCAATATGTGCATATGCCTATCATTAATAATACTCTACCTTGTCTCTGATCTGTGCTAATGATGCAGAACCTTGGTCTGGAATGGACCCATTGGTCTCAGTCTGGCTCGGTTCCTCAGTCTGGTTCTCTTTGCTTTTCAGGGCCAGTGAGGTCATGTCAATAATCTCCATCACAAAATCATGCACGTTCTCCTTCTTGCTTTCTTCTATACAAGGTGGATGGAGGGAAGAGGGGCAGGGAAGGTGCTTGCAGCAGGAGGAGTGAGAGTTGTGCCCTTTTTTGGGGAGCAAGGACGAATCTTTGTCTCTGACTTCCCTCCTCGTCTCCTCTGTCACAAAAGATGAGAATCTGAACTTTTCCTGAATGGTGATGGCCTTCCTTCTGCTGGCTACCGACCTGCTGTTGTGCAAAGCATCGTGGGATTTGCAGTCCTCCACTGGGGAGAGGGATGGAGGAGAAGGGAGGGAGGAGCTGTGGCAGGGCAACTCTCCCCGAAGCTGTCCCACCAAAGAGGAAGCACGTTTGGATGGGAAAGGGAGCAGCTCACAGGATGGGGACTCCTTTGTCTCGCTTGATTCTGTTATCACTACCAAGTTGCTAATATCTTGAACCAGCTCTCCTGTTTTGGCAAACACGTACGAATCCCTTAGAGACTCTCCGTTCTTGGTGAACATGCTGGACTCCTCTCGGAGGAGCTCATCATCTTCATCCCTCCCTTTTAGACAGCTCTGGTCCACATTTCCATTCTCCACATCATCCACAAACTGGCTAATGTAGCTTCTTGTCGCGTTCCTCCTATTCTCCTCCTCCTCCTCCTCCATTCCCCTCTTGCCTGTTTTTACTTTATTGTTGCCACCATCACTGTTGGCATCTAATAATTTTGAAGCTGAGTGGTTTAAAAAACACTCCTTAATCTGAGGGGACAGGTTGGCTCCACACTGAAGCTCATCATGGAGGCCTGTTTCTGTTTTAGAGAAAGAGGAAGTGGAGGCACGAGGAGATCGGATCCAATTTTGGAGCTCTCTTTTCATGTACTCAAGCCCCAGCACATAAGAGCCCTCCATTTCTTCTTCATCATCATCCTCAACATCCTCGTGACCTGAGGATGCGCCACTCAGCCGCTCTCCTTCTTCATCCTCTTCGTCCCGAACGCCGAGCTCCTCCTCTGTGAGGGTGAGCGTGGAGGAAGACAGGAGGTCGCTGTCATCCTCATCTTCATCCGTGCAGGCTGATGTGCAAGAGACGTTCACAACCATGCTCAAACTGGTTGCGTCAGCTTCATCCAGGCCTTGTGCTCCTCTGCTCCTACCGTGGCAGCGCTTCCTAGAAGAGTTTGCATTGGGTGCCACTGTGGGATCCAGCAAGAGGTGCCTCTGATTTCTGAGCATGACAAAATCTTCAGAGCCTAGCGATGAGTCCTCAGTGCTACTCAGCTCTGTTAGGGATGCTGTTGCTGAACTCTCGTTGATCAGCGATGGAGGTCCTTTCCACAAAGAGCATGAAATCCCAGATAGCGGGGCGTGTCGACCACCAAGAGAGGGGGAGGCAGGGAGGGGGCACCTCTGCGGGGAGCTGCCCCGAAGCGTCATGTCAGAAACACTCCGGGTCATTTTTGCCCCAAGAGGACTCTGGATGTTCTCCAGACGTTTCAAGAGATCAAGGGTTCTTCGGCTAAGCTCTCCAGGGGACGGTTCCCCTTGCACAGTTTCAGTGTTGTTTTCTTTTCTTTGTTGGCCTCCATCATATCCACTTCTCTGCTCCTTCTCCAGCTCTCCGAGACTGGCAAGGCTACCTCCAGTTCCTTCATCAATACTGCGAAATGGGACTAGGCCAGTCTCCAGAGAGGCGCTACGATGCAGTGGGTCTTTGGAGGGGAATAACTCCACACCTGGAGCCAGAAGGGACTCTAGAGAGGAGCCCTGAGATAAAACTGGACTTGATGCCCGGCGGCTGAGGACAGGAGGAGTTTCCAAACCATGGTACTGTTGAGTGGTGAAGTCAGTGAGATCACTGTGGGACAAGAAAGACTTTGAGAAGTCAACAGCAAGTCCCCCCACCTCAAAATCAGAGTCAGAATCCGCAGGTGTCAGGATGCCACGTCCGTTAATTAGGATTTCAACAGCCTCCCCACCTCCCCTCCTGTGTCTCCTCTTCTTCTCCTCCTCTCTGTTTCTTTTGGTTTCGCTCCTCCTCGACCTCTTCTCCTGCTCACTTTCCTCCTCCTCTTCTTTACCCACACCTTTTTCCTCTCCTGGGATTTCAAAGTTGGCTATTGTTGTCTCTGTGTCTCCTGTGTCACTAACAATCCCGCTTTCGCACTCAGACCGACGACTGTTTGAGGACTGGCCGCTCCCTCTTCCACCCTCACTCTCTCCATCTCGGCATCTTCTTGACATCAAACCTCCCAGGAGATCTGGGAGGGATTCGATGGAAGAGAAGGAGGAATCCTTACTCAAGCTCTTCTGCAGCACTTGCTGTTTCCTTTTTCCTGACTTGGTTTTTTGCAATAAGGATGAAGTGTGAGGAAACTGAGGCTGTCTGTATAATTCAATATTGTGGAGGCTATATACTTGGTAGACATTATTGTTGTTAGGGGGTGAGGTTTGGGAGGTCATATTGTGCTGAACCTCCACTGATGATCCACCTCTAGTATTCGACATAATCTCAGTACACTCAGTAGCGGGGACAGGTGTTCTACTCGTGTCAGGGGGGTTTTCATTGGGCAGAACAGCTTCAGAAGGCAGATTTGGTTCTGTGGGGAGGTTTTGTGTAAGGTCAGGTTCTGGTATAGCTTGTGGCTCTGCTTCTGTGATTGTCATATCTGTTTCATCCCATTCCCATGAATCATCCTGCACTGGTGCTACTGGACCAGCTGACACTGGGCTGATTTGGTGAAGGTCCACCAAACCTGGTTCCAAAAAGTTCCCAGGAACCTGCAGACAAAATGAAAGGAAGCACAAGACAACATTTGTAACTGGTCAGTGAGGTTTTAGAGAAATTCACTCAGATGCAGAAATCAAGAAGCTGTGTTATGTTTCTTAATAAAGTTCGCAATCAGACACAACATACAACATGATGGAGAAAGGAAAACAAACAAGTAACTTAGTCCAAAGACAACAACCAAAAAGCCAGGCAAATAAGGAAAATAAGAAACACGTGTACTCAATTAAACCCCCAAACAATGGAGGGGAAATATTTCAAATTATAGAATTTTATTCATGCCAAATATATCATTGCATCAGTGTTTTCACAGCTCAAATACAGGAAGGCAACAAATCCATTTTGAACTTCTGAAAACTCATCCTGCCCTTAACACTCAATTTCAGACAACTCTTTGCTCTGTGTGATGACACAGAGAAGGGTACACCGAACACGGGCATCTCAAGCACACAGCTTTGGCTGTGAGCACAGCAGCCGCACTCACCTGCTGTTCAAAGCTTATTTACAAGGTGCAACCAATCAGAAGAAATGTGGCTTAAAAGGAAGGATTAAAATGTGATGTTTTATACATTTACTCCCTTACATGGATAAAAATTTAATTTTAAAGGTAGAATCTCCTAGTTTCTAAAAATACGCATAGCTAAAATACCATAAGTGGTTCTCCAGTGACCTTGTTGGTGTTAAAAGGTTAAATAAATCTTAACACATAAAAATGAATAAAAGACTGTTTCATTAATTGTTGGATGCTGTGAACTCCATCTTCAGAATGTTGGGTTTTTTGCAATTACTGAGTCCTAAATCCATGAACTTGGCGCAAATGTCATTTAACCTGTGGAGCACTCGCCCCGATTACATGTTGTTTGAATAACACCTAGGAAATTTCAAAGAGAGCTTAAAGACATACAGTGTTGCTTTCCTTTAAGAAAAGGGGTTCTCAGTTATGATTCAAAGCACATAAATGTTTTAAGTTGTGCTATCAAACACGATGGGAATATAAGTCGTGTCATTTTGGATGTTGTATCTTGTTTTGGCACAAAACTCTTTAAAAAGACGCGTCGCTAATCCCGCGTCCCTCCTGAGAACGCCGTCTCGACTCAGGCCTCTGCTTGAAAGAGACACACTGACACTCTGACAGAACATGTTCTGTGATCATTTTAAAAAAAAAGGAGTGAAATCAGCCCACCCCAAAGCAATTGCTCATAAATCTCAACACAAATTATTCCACTCTGGAACAAAGCGATGAATTATTCAAAAACGACTTCTGAGAGAAAGAGCACCAGGCTGAAAACCCCAAAGTAAATACGTAATCAAAAGCCTTCAGAAAGCTCGGCTGTCTAAAAATATGCTTAGACACAGGAATTCTTCTCTTCCACAGACATAATTATACAAATTGCTCCGCGTCTCGTTAACAAGAGAGGGGGGTAATTCGTATTAGCCATTCATAGCCTATTAATCTAATAAACTAGTTGGCTCTGCGTGCGTGTGCGAGTGAGTGTGTGTGGATATGTCTCTGTATAATGAATTTCTATTAGATTTGTGTTTATTCCCCTTGTGCTGATAAGGGAGATGGGGGTAATGACTGAACTGGGTTTTGCCACTGTAGACGCATTCAAAAACACATTCAGCGCTGAGAGGAAAGGCTATCAATCAGCCTAATCCAATCAAATCGGGGATTTGATGACCCACGAAAACCTTGTACATAATTTATATCTGTAATTCATCTCATTTCTATAATTTTACAACAGTTTATAGCTGGATTGTGGGTATTTATATGACTATCGGTGTCCAGCACTCACAGTATCCTTAAAAACATATTTCTTAAAGCAGCAAATTACTGTAAAGTGTTGCTGGGAACCTGGCAGAGTGAGAGATTGCAAACCAAGCATCAATAACCAGTCAAACATTACAAATACTTGCACAACATGACAAGGTTGTCCTCTTTAATCGCTCCCATTTCTCATGACTTGTATTTTCAGCTCAGTTCAGATTTAGTTTCAACATTTAGCTTTTGGCTACTTGTCTGTTTTAATACTATATGTGTGCTGTTTCTCAGGAGCAAAATGTAAGTTCAGAAACTGTATTACAATAAAAACACCGTCCCATCTACAACAAAGCCAAGACACCAAATTGCCAGAGGCTAAAACTGAAGACATTTTCTGTACATTTCTATTTTATTTTTATTAATTTTGGAAGTAAAAAAAAAAGTAAGTAAGTTCTGTTTGTTATTATTTATTCAAAAGGATTTTAATTTTATGCTACATATGTGTGTCAGACTGAATCTTTTCACAAATTTACCCAATCAAAATGTATTTATTTCCTCATCTTTCTTCTTATATTAGTATTTTTTCAAGCTGTATTTGAATTATTCACAGGAAATATTCTCCTCTTATATTCATCAAGGTCATTTTAGCTTTAAAAACGAAAAGGGTAAAGCAAATAAAAATAACACTGGATAATGTCCAAAATGAAATGACATGAAACATATTCAGAGGTGAAAACATTGACAGACTTGTAAACAAACCCAATGAAATGGATGCAAATACATCCAGGCAACACTAAGCTTAAGCCTAAACAAATCAATACACTACCACACCACAAAACTTTGAAGCTGTATAATCACATAAATTAAGATGTGCTTGTATTCAGTCTAAAGGCCAAATATGACAAACATCATACCGACCATTATTTTTTTCTACCTGTACGAATAAAAAATAAGACTTGAAATTGTGACATCAATAAAATAAATAAAATAAAAACTAGTTACTACAAACTGGCCAGTTTTTCAGCATTCCTTCCTGTGATTATATTTACATGAACACGATCAAACTGTTTACTGATGTAATTGTTGCCAGTGTTCAATATGTGTGTGTGTTGTGTTTTTCGGGGTGAAAACAGCAAACTTTTTCCCATTAGCTCTAGTTTGACTGCTCCCATTTGTTAGCATAGCATCTGCTGGAAGGCCCAAGGAGAGTAGAGCTATCTAGGAGTGTCTGGGTGATTATTCATGTGCCTGCGCTCCTCCTGGAGCTGCTGCTGCTGCTGCTTGAATCTCTGCTGGCTCTCTGCTGTACCGGTTGTCAAAGCACTCAGGGAGCCCAGCGTCACCGGTCTGATTCAAAATGAATAGAAGCGCACAGATAAATCACCTCTCCATGCAGAGTGGAGGAGCTGACAGGCTGCTTTGAATGTAATTGCAAACAGTGAGTGAAAACCTCCATATGTTGCTCATAACTCTGCTCGAAAATATTTCATAATTGTGAGAAAACTGTGCGGAAATATAATTTCCATATATCACATTAGATGCACAGGTATACTTTGTGAAATCTCATCCCCAAAACACCCTGCAGCTTTAATTTAGACTCATTTACATTAAATCAGAGATAAAACAGCATCTTTCATGTGCTTTCTGAGCGGCAGTACACACACATCTACCCGTGGAACATGCAGAGAAGAAATATGACTCATACTTCAACAACAAAAACCCTGTTAGAACAAAATCACATGTTCTGAGGGAAGAGGCATAAAATACAGTCCAACCTCCAAAGAAAAATGACAACAGTGGTAATTTCTGAAGAGGGTTAAAGGTTACGAGGTGTTTATCGAGGCCAAGGGTTCCAATGTCTTTGAGGTTCTTTACAAAGGGGAGGAAATCTTCCAAGAATGTCTCAAAATCCAAATGACATGGTTTTAACTAATCTTAGCAAAGTGGTTTTGATGACACCAAATGGGTCAAACGTATCTTCATGCTAGCCAATTATGTTTGGCTAAAAAGCAGTGAGAAAAGCATTTTTTACTACAGACTGATCTGACGTGTTACAATCATATCAGACTTGTGTTGGTTATGTATCTTGGCTTGTTTTGCCATCATGCGAGTAACCACATGTACAACGTCCAATCTTTTCCAAACAGTGGTGATGCCTTCACTTATGGTAAACTAAATGCTGGAGAAGCTCGATGGGAGAAGTTTGCCTTCTAACATGTGGCTGTTGTAGTATTATACGTAAGTGTTTTGCAGGTGACAGTTACATTAGTCTGTTTCATAGTCTTTTATACTGCCTCACAAGAGCTGCTAGCAACTGTGAAAGCATGTTGTTTCCGCTTGCTTGCAATGTGTTGCTTGCGCTCTCAACATTTCTGCCCGTGCACGCTCAACTCTTTCTGTAAACCGTTATATTTGTGCCACAAAACCAGCCAATCACAGACTTGGATGCAAAAAAATCTGATCGGCTGTTCTTGTCTCCAATCAGCTCGAAATGACGAAATGCAATATCCCAGAATGCATTTCGTCCAAAGCTCAAACGAGGCAGTGGCGGAGTTTGAAATATTACTCTTAATGGGTCACAAAAAGCGTGCCACTGCCTTGTTTGAGTGTGTGTGGATAATAGCAAACACTGAAATAAATTTTTTGCACGCAGCAATGAATTTTGTTCACTCAAATTTAGCTTTTCTTCGCTCAAAATAAATTTCTCCTCAAAATGCAACACTTGCAACTGCAATTTTTTTTTAACGTGCGCTCAAAATAGTGGCACAAAAATAACGCCATAGTAATCCACTCATCACCAAGCTTGATTGCCAAGAAATTCACCTTGTATTTTCATTTCAGTCCTCAAAGAATGAACTCTAATCTCCCCAAGCTTTCCTCTAGCATCCACTAACAACTTGTATTTTCTGTTGTGCTAAGACAGAGAAACACTGATGATTTTCATTTCTTCTGGAATGTTATAAAGGTTTTATCACTGAGGCTACAGTTAAGTTAAAGAAGAATAAAAGGTAAGATGAGATTGTGCACTATACACCTAAAAAACAGCTAGAAAAAAGTATAATACAGAAATATGTGTGAAAAGATGATTAGTAAAACAGAAATAGTGACTTTTCTCAGGAAGTAACGACTCTTTTGATGTTTTCTTTGATAAATAACATGGTTGGTTGTAAAGCACTAACATCAATTAATAGCTTTAGTAATAAAAATACACCAATTTCAGTTTACTTCAGCTGTTAAAAGAAACTCTACCACCAAACACAAGTTTCTCTTTGTCATTTGTGTGTTGGTACAATAACTTGCACAAGCTGATCTCCTTTCTCAGTCATTACACTGTACTTAAAATCTGCGCCACGCATTCCTGCAGTCATTTGCAAGCAGGCGAGCGGACTCATTTACACAAACCCTCTCTCAAAAATCCACACAGGGATGCGTGCACACGGAAACCAGAAGCGGACAGTCATTTTATCATGGGGCAGAAGTGTTCATTTATAAACTATACCACCCACATATATGCTTCTCTGGTTCATTCTCGGGTTTCCTCCCCTTCCCTTTTTTTTTGCTTCTCTCTTTCTCTTTATTCCTCTCTCATCTCCACTAGAAGTGAAATTACTCTCCAGCCAGCAGCGAGGTCAGAGTGTCTGGCCTCCGTTATTTGTCTTCTCCTCCTCTACAATATGTGTGTGTGTGTCCTTTGTGTGTGAATTTACAAAAGTGAGACAGAGAGAGAGAGAAAGGGAGAGTGTGACCTCCAGCAGCACATGTAAAGCCGAATTAGACAGATTCTCCATATTTTCGTTGTAAGTGATACAAAGTAAGAGTGCACTCAACTCTGACTCTTCAACACGATTAGAGAGTGTGGTCTTAATACAAACACAATACTGCGGCTCACTGATGAGTATGAAAGGGCAAAATAAATACAATTCAACTAGAAGCTTTTATCCATGCAACACGAGAAAAAGCATCGACAAATAACACATATTACAACATGTAACTGACAACAGTCGAAGGAAAATTCTATAAGTACAATGCATAAACTATCTATTAGATAAATTATAAGATCGTTAAAAGTGACAAGAAAAATATATGTTCTATAGATTGAAATAGACATGATGGTTCTGCAAGAGATTTTGTTTTGAATTCCACAGTATCCCCACAGATCAGAGTGCTGCACTGGGTACAGTTTAAACATGGAAAATTCCCACGTGGTAAGGTAAAGTCAGCTCCAATCAATACATCTCTCAGATTTTTGGCATATTTATCATCAAAGGTCAGAATATCTTTGAAAGAGTGACCTTATTAAATGGTCACTGGTGTTTAAAGAGGCATATTTTTATTTCTGTAGAAAGAAAGTATCACATTTTTAGACTGATTTTATGGAATGGTATTTATTTATTTATTCTTTGTTTGTTTTTATACCACACTTAGTAAATGATGAATAAGAACATTTTAGGAAAGAGTTAAATGATTTGAAAAGTCCATCCATTTGATTGCGCTTATCCTTTTCAGGGTCGCTGGAGCCTATCCCGGCTGTCTTACAGCAAGAGGCAGGGTACACCCTGGACAGGTCAAAAGTGTGTCGCAGGTCTAAGACATAAACAACCATTCGCACCTAGTGTTTTAATTAACCTAACCCCACTAGCTGCATGTCTTTGGACATTAGGAGGAAGCTGGAGTACCCACGAAAACACCGTGAAAGACCCTGGCCTGATGGTGGAATTGAACTCAGGACCTTCATGCTGTGAGGCAACAGTGCTAACCACTGTGCCGTTAAAACGGCAGGTCTAGTGCTATACCTTTATAGTATCCACATGGAAGTTTGTTTGTTTTTGTTCAGTTCAGTTTGATTAAATTTTGTTTATATATGTTTGTGCCAAATCACAACCTTACAATTATACAGAGAAAACCCCAACAACCACAGCACTCCCTATGAGCAAGCTTGGGGACAGTGAGAAGGAAAAACTCCCTGTTCTGCAGGAGGAAGACACCTCCAGGCATACCTGGCTGGTTGTGAGGATTCAGTTGCTATGAAGGCAGAAAAACGTCCATAAAGAACCAAATGGTTGTTTTCTACAAGCTTTTTAATGTTTTTTAATTGGTCATTTTAACATGGAAGTCTAAAGAGTGCCCTTCCTGCTTGGCCCCAGAAGGATTCACTTAGTTTGTGCTTAAATTCTAAACCAAAGGTGTGACACGGTGTGGTCTCTCTGTCCTCCTACACACTCCTGACCTCCTCTCCTTTTCCCCTCCCCTGCTTTACTTTCACCTTCCTTCTCTTCCTATTTTTTCTGAGCTGTTAGCACATGAATATCTGTCAGTTATTTTCCCCACTGTACGTTCCCTTCACATTGGCACGACACTTTGTGTTTCTGCTTGCAAGCACTAGTCTAACACAATAGTGCTTGAAGCTTAACAGCTTTTTATGCTTACGTAAGTGTGACTGTGCATGTGTCTCCCTGCCAAACCCTTCACCTTGTATCCAAATGCCCCCCTCCTTCTGCCTCTATATTCATCACTATTAGAGATCCATAACGCTTCCATTCTGCTGTAGCTCCCTGCCTTCAGCTGAAGAAAGCACTCAGCTTTTTGATCTGCCCAAGCAGCTCAGCTGTGGACGGCTCCCTCATGAATGAATTTTCGCTGAACACCAATGGCACAAGCTGCTTCCTCAGACAAGATGCCCATGTGCTGAGCTGTCATACTGCAGCGTTAAACCATCGCTGTGATAAGTGAGCACTTGAAACATGGAACCTGAAACGCATCATCAGCTACAGATTTCTTTTTGCCGATGTGCCGTCATGGTGCCAGACATGCGTGGTTTTCTAATATGCAAACTGTCAAAGTGTTAAAATCTCATTTGTTTCTTTTGTTTGTCGAGCAGGTGTCAGATGAAACATTGCTTCCGTGACACTGATCACACTGGAAAACTAACAGATTAGCTTTTATCAACTGGAAGCTTCAGGAAGGCTTCGCTGATATAGAATGGACTTGGCACATAAAGGTTCAGCATAGGCAGACTTTTAAAATGCAGGATATCCACAGAGACTTTTGCCTCTCATAGTGGCTCGGCTTCAGGGTGGGGATAGTTTTGTTCAGTACAGACCATTGTTACATCCTGTAGACTACAGGGGATTTCAAAAAGTAACTTAACATGTTAAAAAAAAGTCAACAAAGTCTTCGTTGCCTGTGCTCCACTTCTTCACTCCAGTTTCATGAAATTTGGCGGGGTAGTTTCTGGGATAACATATCTCCACCACCTATATTCCTAATGATTTAGTAATCCTCTGACCTTTCCTCTAGTCAGGTTCTGATGAGACTTAGCTTTTCTTGTTAAGACATTAATTAGTAAAAAACACAAAAATAATGCTATTTTCCGAGTAAAATTACAAGGCCTGAGAATAAACCCTCTGCAGACAACATGGGCATCTTTAGATCTTAAGAAACCTTTTACTAATAATATACTGACAACCCATAGAGAACATTATGTATGATCTGTTATATAAGTTTAATAATTCACAACAAGTTTTCCTGGGCATAAAAAACGTTTTAAAAATTCTAAGATTTTGAAAACAACTTTAGGCTGAGTTAGTAGCCAGAAAAACTACCACGTTCATTAAACTTTGTCCCAAATCTTAAGTTTTGTTTGACTACAGTGAAAGAAAAAACGAAATTTTCAAGCAAAATGATTTCTTACTCAGACTCAATTAGATTTTATTTACAAAGTTCCTAATCACATCAGCAGTTGCCTCAAGGTGTTTTACAGTAATACAGAGAAAACCCCGACCTGTAAGCAAACACTTGGCGACAGTGGGACAGAAAAAGTACCTTTTAACCTTTTGCTTCCTAGAGCATCAGAGAGCAACTTGGGGTTAGTATCTTGTCCAAGATTATTTGACATGCAGACTGGAGGAGCCACGGATCGAACCACTAACCCCAAATTGCTCTCCGATGCATCCATCGGAGTATGAATGTGTGTGAATGTATGAATGTAGTTAGGAAGCACTCAAAGTTTAGAAGAAAGTGTTTGTGTGATCGGGTCAATGTCGCATTTTGTATAAAGCGCTTTGAGTACTCTGGGAGAGTAGAAAAGCGCTATATAGAATGAGTCCATTTACCATTTAGATGACCTGCTCTACCTCCTGAGCTACAACCACCCCAAAAAAGAATCGTCCAAATACTCTCCAGCTGCTTGGCTTCATGCCTTCCTTATTTACAGACCAGTACATTAAACTAACTAAGGAACAAGAAGTTGTGAGCTATAAGAGAAACTTCATTTGACTGCCTACTCGAAATACCCAGAAGTGGTAGGTGGGCATCAGGCACATGCGACAGTAACAGCTCACCATCAATGTGAGTTACTGTAACATAACTGAAATATGTGTCAATTCAAATGATCTTGTGTTTTGGTTATGCACATTTCAAATTATCTTAAGTAGAACAAGAGAAATAAAAGACTGAAGAAAGAAAATGAGAAAATTCAGAAAAATTTAGTTTTGTTGCAATTTAATAGCAGTGAGTTATCAGTATAGCAAAAAAAAACATGGCTCGAATCTTGAGGGAAATCCACCAGTCAAAGAAGCAAAAACAGATGTTTGCCAGAATTGTCACAGAGTATGAAATTAAAAGAAAAAGGTTAAGATAATCTATATTTTTTTCAAAACTAGCGCGGGATCTGTGAAAGCCATCAGAAATTGTGACTTATTTTTAAAAGTTGATCACAAACTCCAGTCCAGGCACTGAAATCCTCCTTAGTGCGTCTTTCATTTTACTTCTACACAGAGCCTTAGAGAAAATGTTGTTATCTAAGCACAGCCAAACTGTTAGACACCTTAATAACATTCATTTTGTTCCACAGTTTTGCCTGGGGGGGTTGGAGTGTGCGTATGTTTGACACGGGAGGAGGAGTGTGTGCGTGTGCATGTGTGTGTGTGTGTGTGCGTGCGTGTGTGTTTGTGTGTGTGTGCATGTGGGAGGGGGAGGAGGGGGTTACCTAAGGAAAAAATAAAAACAGCTTTGTTCAGCAGTTGATGCTTATTTCACAAAATATTATGACACTGTCTCGGGTTATAAAAATTATTCCATAACCAAAACACCGCGGCTTCAATCGCGGCACCATCTGTCTTTCACGGCACATTTTAGCATCAAATCAAACGCTGACATGCTCACTGAGTGTAACAGCGCGTCAGCTGACTGCCTGCAGTGTAGAATGAAGGATGTAAAGTGTAAATGTCAGAGCGCTCTAACCTGCTGCTCTCCCAGCTCTCTCTTCAGTCTGTTCTGCCACTGCAGCGCCTGCATCACGATCGCTTCCCACCTTCTCTCTAGGTTGATAGACAGCAGCTGCAGGGCCTCTCTGTGCTGCTCCGCATCAGGGCCCACCTCAGCCATGGGGCCCGACTGTTTTAGGGTGGGGATTAGATCGATTTATTGTAAGAATTGACAACAGAATTTATTCTTCTCAGGGTTTCAAAAGTCTAAAAATTATAAATATAAAATTTAACATTTCTAAAGTATATTTTGTGAGTTACATATAACTTGTGTCTTTTGCTGGTGAGGTGAATCCACAGTTCTTTTACATTGGCAGCCAACTTTCCATCATCTAAGTTGTGTTTTCCTTTACCCACCTGGCTCTGTTGTAGCAGCTTCTGGCACAGTTTCAGAACAGAGGAGACCCCACGCCGTCGGGCCTGAATGTCCGAACACAGGGGCTGGATGGCAACATGGAAGAGAAAGACGAGGAGAGTGAGGTCAGAAAACAACAACAAGAAATGCTGAGCGTCAGCTCATTAGTTCAAACTTCTTCTAGAGGTTGGAAAATCATATTGTGGTTTGTTTCAGTCCCATACCAACATTTTTTATTACAGTAGTTGTTTGTTTAAGGTCTAAAATATTCAATTTTTTTCCTGCTACCTTTTTAGATTTAAAAAAATCTGAGTTGCTCTGACAACCCCTAAAGATTCCTGCCAAAAGAAAAAGACAAATCATATGCGTCCTCTTTCATGCAACACTATGCTCTCTTAATTATTTATTTATTTAAATAAATATATTTAAATAAATATATATTTATTTACATTTTTTTGTTAGTACTTCTTACTTTACTGTAACATGTTTATGGTTAAAAGTATGTCAAGAAGCACGTAAAGTACAATTTATGTGCTTCAACGAGGCTCGACTCAATGTACTGCGCAGGATAATTAGCTGTACTTTTCTGGTTTAAATGATCATAAACTGTTGGTTTCTTTTACAGACTTACTGTCATTGCCCCTGATCCCTCCATCTTTCTTGTACAATGTTACCAATGTCCCGAATTTTCATTAATACTAACACAGGGAGAAATTATGGACACGATTATGAAAACAACACCCTAAACATTAAAGAATTATTCATTTCTCTAACAATAAAAGATCAAGAAAGAAGACCTACATTCGCTGCACTTCACTGTAGTTAAATTCTGGTCATTCATTACAGTTTATTAGCATAAAGTCAAATTCAGCACACAGATCCTTGATCAGCAGCAACAGTGCATAAAATAAATGACAACAGCCAATATTCCCCCTCTCTGCTTCCCTCCCGGCTTCTGTCTAATAAATGCAAAAAAAGAGAAAAAAAAAGAAACAAGGATTGGCAGTGCCTATTATAAATCACTATATGCTGATGAGTTTCCACACTCAAAGGTCAGTGTGTGTGTGTGTTTGCATGTTTCAGTGTTTACTCGTGCAGGCCTGTGCATAAAGTTTGTGTAGCAGTGGGTGTATGTGCAAACATATGCATATATTTCTGTGTGTGAGACAGCGAATAGAGGGGACAGCCTTACTCCTCTGCGGCAGGGACCAAGCACGTCCAAGCCCCAAACTATTTATGCTAATCCTGCCTGCTCGCTGAAAAGCACTTCCTTTACATTTTCTTTACATTTTTCCAATAAATATTAAACACTATTACAATGAAATGGGATTCTCTCTCTCCCTCCAACTCTCTCTCGCTCTCTCTTTCTTGCGTGCGCACACATTCACACTTTGCCTCGTTCTCACACACACTCAACACTTCTTCTCCCGTCTTTCATCTCCTCTTTCCCGCTCTCTTCAGTTTAGCATATTTGTGGCTTGCCTGGTTGTCTAAACAGAAGATGGGGATGCAGAATACAGCAGACAGGATCAAGAGGACAAGCCAAGTGTGTGTTTGCGTGTGTGTCTGTGGGGTGGCAGATAAATTTATTCCAAACAGGAGGTGTGTATTACATTGAGGGAGGAGGCTCTAAACAATGAAACGACTGAGTGATACTCGTTCCGCGCCAAATAAGTGCAGCGGACAGCACGGAGGAAGCACAGAAAGACGTATTAAACTAGATTGGGGCCGGAAGAACACTTTGAAAACCAAATATGCTGATTGAGAAATGTTTTCAAAATGAGCTTTTTAGCATGTGAGAAACTTCTCTATATCACTCGTTGGGCAGTGAAGACCAGTCCAGTGCGAGATCTTTCTGCTCCACAGAAAACCAGCTGTGTGCTTCCTGATGGATTACGACAGGTGTACAACTTATTGCCATCCACAAACAAATTTAACAGGCTAACAGACCCATTTTTGAGCTGTCTACTCAACCGTGTCTTGCAAACTCATTTGCTTCAATACTTAATCAATACAGTCATGTACAAAGACTGTGTAATGATTCACTGTATATCCCAATGTAACTGTGCCCTAAGGTTTAGTAATAGACTTTAAATCTAGTTTCTTTTATTAGGCTTCTGATAAGTGTCTAGTGCACAGCAGAACCATGGATAAACCATTATAGTACAGACCAGGGGTTTTCAACTAGGGAAACAAATGTCTCGTGAGGGTACTGCTACAGAAGAATAGCGCTATGGGAAAAGTGTGAATTCATTATTAAATTTTAAAAATTGATATTAAATACAATTGACGGCTGACATATCAGGCCAAGAGTAAGACTCAGTAAAGACAAAAATAACTGATTAAAAGTTGAAATACAGCTGCTAGCTAAAGTTCAGAACAGGAAATTGTAAATAGTTTTTGTAAAAGCACCATTTCAAATCACAGTGGGCATTCTGCTTTGTCATCTCATATCTGACTAAAACTTTCACATTCCAGATGAAAAACTAAATATGTAGAATACTTTTTAACATTAAATTCGACTATACTAGTTTGATTCAACTTTCATGCTGGGTTGAGCAAATATGTTAAGTTGTAACCCAAAACCAAAAATATCAGTGGACTGTCTAATCTGAATAGAAGCAAATTCTGGAGAATTATAATGAAAAGAAAATTACTTAGTTAAATCTATGCAAATATTTTGTTTTCGAGAACCACATTGTAACCATGCACATTGTCCTGGAGGTCTTAAACATGGAACAATGTAGCATTTTTATATATAATGCCCCCCATAAAGTTTGGGGAAACACTTTGTTCCCCCTCTGCTTCTTAATGTAAAATTCTAAATAAAAAAAAATCAGACATGATTAAATTTCAAAAGACTTTAAAATTCATTTGCATGCATTTCAGTTGCACAATGTAGAAATTAGAACACTTTTTATACCTTGTCCCACCCTTCAGGGCACCACTTCAGTATTTCACGAGTTTTCAATGCCTTTTAGTATTATTTAAACTTAACCTGAATTATCAGTCTGGAAATGGTAGATAGAGTACATCTCGAAAATGGGAAACTGGTGGGTGTTTAGCAGAAAATGCTCTAAAAACTTGATAATCTGAGATTAAAAGACCTGTTTAACAATAGATAGCACAGTATAGATAAACTGTTAGCTAACAGTTGCTAAGTATAAAGAAATGAATAGCTGTTAAGTGTGTATTAATTGAGATAACTAAAAATCTGTTTGAAAACATTTGGGGGACGTTGGTGTAGTTACCAACAGAGCACTGATGCTGTCTCCAACAGTGTTAGCTGCTTGGTTCTATAATACTTTAAGAATATTTGCCTTGTTAATTAAATGATGAAGAGCCTTGTAGGCAGGACTAATGTGAGTGCGATCTGCTTTTGTTAAACACAAGAATATAATGATCCAAAAACTATGAAGAAAAAACTAACAAAAATAAGCCCTTTCCTCCCCGCATGACATGAAATTAAGTAAAAAGATTCAGGTCTCAAGAAAAACATGACTTCATGTAGAAGAAAACTATATGTGGGTACCAGGAAAAGTAGACACAACTTCACTGTTTGTCAGTGCAAGTGCAACAAACTTCTCTTTGAGAGAATTTATGGTAAAGGTTATGAGTTTTCACAAAGGGAGTTTACTCTTTTTGTCTATATTAAAAACACCTTTAAAAACACATTAACATGGATATGAGTGGTATACCAACAGTTGCATTACTTGTGAAAGTCACAAGTGTTATGCTCGCAGATTGGTAAGCTTTACAGAGCAAAACTCTGTTCTTTGTGAATTCATTTCCATACAGAAAGGAAAAAAAGAGGGATTCCTACGTTTCTATTGTTTCTGCACTGCTGGTTTTTATGCACTGATCCCCCCCTCTCTCACTCTCTTTTTCTCTGGACCGGTCTAGCCTGGCTGGGTCCGTATTGACTCAGAGGGCTCTACAGACACAGTTGGACAAATATTTGCTAAAAAGCTTTTCTTCAAAAATACATGGGAAGCCATAGAGTGGCTGCGGAGAAAGAGATGGAGAATGTAGAGGGGAGGTTGAGATGGACAGAAAAGCCAAAAGCAAGTGTGAGATAGGTCGACAAAGAGGTGAAGGCAAAAACGAGGGAAATGTGCAAAAGCGTGAAGACTGAGAGAAAAGACTAGTGAGACTAGTGAGGGAATAGAAAAGACAAAACAAAGGTAATCGTAAACAAAGGCAGGAAATTTGCTCTTTTGGGAAATGATGACTCTATGGTGATACCCCTCAGCCTTTTAGTAAACATGCCTATGGTATCAATTTCAAAAACTTTGCCTTTTTCTCAAGTTATCACATTCACAAGATTTTCAGAAAACTTACGCTGACCTTGAGGTCGAGGTCACTGAGATTCGAGCTCGTCTACGATTTTTGGTATCAATTTAAAAATCCTACATCGCCACCGTAAGTTTTCGCATTCACATGATTTTCAGAAAACCTGATCGTGGACCTATGACCTTTAGGTCAAGGTCAGTGAGATTTGAACTCATCCAAGATTTTTAGCAGATGAACCTACGGCACTAATTTGAAAATCCTACGCGACTTCCTTCTTCAGTGATTGCAGTCACAAGACTTTCAGAAAACTTGACCTCTGACCTCAGTCTTGTGGTTGAAGTCATTGAGATTATAGTAGATACGCCTATAATATCAAGTTAAAGCTCCTACATTGCTTCGGTCTCCTGTTGTGCCATTTGCAAAAAACTTTGTGATTCTGTTGACCTGCTTTTCCATAACTGTCACAAGTTAGACCAGGAAATCAGTGTTGAGTGTGTCCAGTTGTTGCCCCTTTTTTTGCCTCTTTTTTTTTAATGGGACTTTTAATGACGATTTGTGGCCAAGTGTGAAGCTGCTAGGATGTGAGTCAGCACCACTAATTGTTCACATGCTGGCCTCAGAAAGGTAAACTAGTTTACCTAAACTGGTGATAAAGCTTTAAAATATTATAAAATATTAACACACTATATTATATTCAAAACATACGCCTTTTAATCAGTTTAAGTTGAAGGACATAGATCAAGGGTGTCATATATAAGGCCCTGGGGGCAGAATTGGCCTGGCAATTCTGTAAAATGTAAAATTGCCTAAAGAAATCTCTTCCAGTTGAGTAATTTGTCCTATACAAGAATATATACTGGAGTTTGTTTAACATACACCAAACATGTGCGGTGTGAAAGCATTTTAAGTATCAGGAAATCTTACTTGTGGGTGAGCATAAGATGAAGTGAGAGAACTACTGAAGTAAACTAGCACTGTGTCAACACCAGTGCTGGCACTGTATGAGACTGTTATGGTTCAAATGGAGCAAAAGAGACACTCTTGATTTAATGAGTACTTCACCAACACAAGACCTAATTAGAAATGAGAAAACAGAGATTTAGAAAATAAGTGGACAAAATTAGCATCCTTGGCGAGGCTTCTGGCTCGTCCAGGTTGCCAAAGAGAAGAATTCATGAGGTTTCAGAGGAACCTCTAAGTCCTTCGTGTTGAACAGGTTGTGGTCCTTCAGTCTCTGATCGGGAATTGTCCGTTTCACAGCCTTCTCGAGCGTCAGACCAAGAGAAGCTGTTAATGGCTTGTGTAGATCTCTCCAGATTGTCATATTCAAAGCTGACCAGCAGAAGAGACACTCAAAAGACAAATGATTTCACTATCTCCTCATTTGCTTTCTCTCTGTCTCTCTCTCCCTCCCTTCATGTATCTCTGTCACTCAACATTTTCTTTCAGGAAGAGTGACCGGCTCACGATAAACAAAAGGAAAAGGATCTGCTCTCCTCTTTCTATAATTCCCCCGTCACCCTCTTCCTCTCTCACTCCTTGGCTTTCTCAAGCTTGATCTCTCACTCTCCCCTACTCCATCCTGCTCTATCTCTCTCATTCTTTAAATCTCCTTCTCCTAAAAACAAAATCCTCTTAACTCTCCGCCACCTCCTCATCTCCACAATCTAATTACCAAGACCTGCCGTGAGGAGAGGGATGCAGGGAGGTGTGAGAGAGGGAGAAAAAGCAAAAGACAGAGAGAGGAGAGTGGAGGTTGTTACTGTGGTTGCTATGTCAGTGTTTCACGAGTGGAAAGCACTTTGAAACAGAGGTGAGACAGAGACATAAGAATAGAAGTGGGTAAGATGTGTCATTTTCTGAATATAGAGTCTTTAAAAAGCCATCATTCTTGGATTAAAATAAACAGGATTCATTAGTGTTGGGGCTTTTCCACCAAATCCTTTTCTGCGATTTCACAAATGAAGGTTACACCAAAAAATCTCTTCAAAACAATAAGCAACAGAACTGAACCTATATAAAACAATACATACACTGTCTATCGGAAAACCTGTTTTGAATACTAGACAGTAAATCTAATGACATATTTAACAGTGTCTTTCAATACCTGAGCGTTTTTTGTATTTTGCTGTTTGCCAAAAAATTACTACAGCCTGACAAATACGGAGGGACGGATGAGATAAACTGTGATGTGAACACGAGAAACATTAATAAAACTCGAACTTGTGGACTTCTCAAACTTACTGGATTATTTCTCATCAGCACCCGAAGAAACAAGCACCGTTTACCACAAGTGTTCAAACTGTTGGTCATGCAATCTATCCATCCACCCATTCTCTGCCTCTTATCTTTGGGGGCTGGAGTCTATCCCAGCTGTCTTAGGGCGAGAGGCAGGGTACACCCTGGACTAGGGATGGGTACCGGTGTCATGGCACCGGTTCTGACATAAACGGTAGTAACCAGACCGAAAAGCAGCGCACATTTCGGTGCTTTATTTCGGTGCTTTTTTTTCCTGAGCTGTGATACACTTTAGATTCTAGCCAATCATTTTACGTTTCCGAGAATAGTAGGCGGGACCAGGTACGTACGTTCTGTTAGAGCAGAGCTACAGATTAAAAATGTCCAAGGCAAAGCGGTCAAAAGTCTGGTTGTACTTCATAGCAAAAGATGCAAACTCAGCAGCAACAAGTGCTTTAAGCTGATACTGTGATACTGTCAAAGGAGGTAACACCTCGAATCCGATGAAACACCTGGCGACGCATAGCGTTTTTTTTAAAAGCCGAGAAATGCGCCGTATTTGATAGCTTGCTGCGAGACCTCACACTGTGCACGTCGGGTGGGTTGCCAGTTATCGGACCCGGAGCAACATCCCCCAAAAACCCGAAGAATAGAGTCCTGGCCCCTAGCCCTGCCAGTGTAGCAGAAATGATGAGGATGATGATGGCAGCAGCCGTTCTTCTCTGCGTGAGTAGCTTCATGTTGTTCGAGTGTAATTTACGTTGAGTAGGCTAACCACGTTATTACATTAATGCATGTAAGGTGAACTAGCAAACATCATCATAGCTACATGCGGCTGTCCTCTTGTTTGATGGCAGATACTCCCTTCACCCTGGCTAAAAAGGCTAAAATGACCAAAGAAAAAGTGGAAAACAGTTAAACATGAGAGGTTTTTGGACAAAGTTTGTGTTTTTTCCATTGTTTAAGCACTGCTTCCAGCCAAGAGTGATACCATATATGCCCCATAGCTGCAGAAAAGGCACACATTGTTATCTTTTTACAAAAAAACCCAGCTGAACATGAGAGGTTTTTGGACAAAGTTTGTGTTCTCCATTCTTTAAGCACCGGTTCGAGCACCGTTTAAGCACCGGCACCGTTTCAAAAGTACCGATTTGGCACCGGTATCGGATAAAACCTAAACGATACCCATCCCTACCCTGGACAGGTCGCCAGTCTGTCGCAGGGCCAACACATAGACACAGACAACCAGTCGCACTCACATTCACACCTATGGGCAATTTAGAGTTTCCTATTAACCTATTCCTAGTAACTGCATGTCTTTGGACCGTGGGAGCAAGCCGGAGTACCCGGGGACTCTCAAGACCTTCTTGCTGTGAGGCAACAGTGCTAACCACTGTGCTGACCCGATCTAATTCAAAGTAAATGTTGTGTAAAACACCAAACGTGAAGATCACCAGTTTAAAAAAAAACAAAGGAAAGAAAACAAAGTCAGATAGCCACAGCGAGGGTAACCAGAAATAGAAAGAACAAAAAGAAAATGTAATAAAAAAAGAAAGACAACTACATAAAGGCATAATGAACAAGAAAAACAAATGAGAGACAACGCGGAGAGCAGACAAGGGCAAACTGTAAAGGATTCTGAGACAGAAATGAAGAGAGCGATGCACAGAGAGAGGGAAGGAGAATTTTGGCTGCTTGCGTGATGACCCAGCGGATATTTCAATCAATTACCATTAATTAGAAATCTCTGATTAATTCTATTTGTTGATTAAGTCAATTAAAACCACAAGCACTCGTTATCGCACAACGAGCCTAATGAATTCCTGTCGACAATTTGTTCCCACACACATATTCCCTCTGCTGCTGCTAATACCGCCTAAAGCTACCCAAACTTTGTTGTTTGCATACTCTTTCCCATCTTTCTCCTCTTTTCTCTTCAACTCTCTCTCCTCATCTGACATTTGTCTTCTTCTTTCTCCTCCCTCTTTCTCATCCTCTTCTTTGTCTCTCTTCATCTTTGTTACAGTTTCATTTCGTCTATATGTCTAATTGAATTCATACAAAGACTAACGTTACAGAGCAAGCACACTCGGCTCCGTCGGTTCGTTGAAGAGCACCTTGACAGACGTCATTATGCAGAAAGCCCGTCCTTCAGGGTTTGGAGGCTGAAACAAGGATAGGAAACATCTATCCTGGTGTGTTGGTTGGGACTGGAGAATCAGTGTACATGGTTGCAGAACAAATCCACAACCTTGCTAGATTTTTTTTTTTTACGAGAAGTTAGATTATTGTTCTGGAGTTTTGGTTAATACCAGTGGATGGAATAAACATCAAGAAGTAGGGTTATATCATCTTGGATCACGTATTGGTTTAGAGTGGGCAGTGTTTCGGTTTTGTTGGATCAGCTCCATCATCTCTTACCTCCCGAAGTACAAGATGTCAAAATTGTCACAAAATGTTAAAAATGGCCAAAGTTAAGAATTATTTTTTAAGACAACATTTGACATTTTATTTGATTGTGCAATGGTTGTAATCAGAAAGGGACAAAACATCTCAGGTACACTGATCAATATCAGCAGACAATATTTAAATATAAAAACTTGTTCCCAGTGCCGTACAACATCACTTCCAATGTCATTAACGTTAACTCAAACTAAACTAAAAAGTAGATCTGAAAAACATTTCAGTTAACAAAAAGCAGGGAACGTTGTTGCTGTGAGGCGACCACAGTCACCGTAGTTTTGTATTTTCTAATTAGTTCATTTTGACATTTTGCTTTTAATTCAGTTTAGTTTCTGTTAATTTACAGGGTGACTTTTCTTGTTTCAAAATGTTTAATTAAGTTTACCTTGTATTACCTTCAGTGCTAGTTTGTACTTTTTTACTTTCATGTATTGACTGATTGATAATACTTTATGTACCCTGAGGGAAATTGTTTCTAATCTGGTTTTCCTAATCTTGAACCATTTCAAGATTAGGAAAACCAGTATAGGCATTACAATAAATAATGGTCAGTTTTAATTTTTTGTTTTAGATAATTCAAACCTAGTTTGGGTTTTTAATTTAGTTGTAGGCCTTAATAACCTTGATCTGAATAAATAGTCTCAGTAGTCTCAATAGTATCTCAGTTTATTACTGTCAATGACAGCAATGTTTGAGACATTTTGAGTTTTACTTTTATTATTCTAGATGTTTACATAAGAACTAAACATGTCTGACTCTATAATACACAAAAGACTTCAGTATAAATTTGTCACACCTGAGACAATTTGTTGGGTGTGTAGCTAACAGCCGAGCTGTACTGAAACCATGAAAAGAGACAGCTGCCTAGATTACGTTCATCTACTTTCATATGAATAGACATGAGGATTATTTGCCAAGATTAGATTACTGGATAGATTACTGATGCTCACTGTGTATTGACCGCAATGAACGTAGTAATAACTACAGATGCTGCCACTTAAAATAGGCGGCTCATCAGTGACGGGATCATGACGGCTTCCCGAATGAATTCTGATCGATTGCCGGCCGATGGGTGGCCGTAATGATATCCCCCGCCGAAGACTAGGATGATGTAATGATGAGTAGTAACACCGCTAAGCGTCATTGAGTTAAACCAGTAGTAATGTCTTGTGTATCCACCAGGGGGAGCAGTGTGGAGGCAAATTTATTTATTTACAAGTTTGCCTCAATATATAATTATACTTTTAAAATTTGTTCAGTGATTCTATAATTATGACAGAATCAGCATGTATATAATATATTGGTATCGATACATGTTTGCAGCAAATACAATCCAGGTTGTGCACATCAAACAAGCCAGCCAGTGATAATTATTGCTGACTTGTGTATCTGAACATAAAATCTTAAAATGATTCATTCACTGCACTGCTAATGTTGTCATATAAAATCGGAAATTTGAACACGCTTTGATTGAACTAAAATATGTGCGTGTGCGTGTATTCATATCTCTGTGGGGACAAAAAAATTGGAAGTTTATTATACTTGTGGGGACCAAAATCCTGGTCCCACAAGTTTCAAGGCATTTTTGAGACTCAAAATGTGGTTTTAGTGACAGGGATACGATTGGTTTATGGTTAGGGTTAGGGTCAGGGTCAGGGAAAGCATTATGTCAATTAGATGTCCCCAGAAGATACCCGACGTGTGTGTGTGTGTGTGTGTGTTTATTCGTGCCAGAAATATTTGGTGCTTTGTTCTAAATATTTCTGATGATTAATAAGGTCAGTGAAAAGCTGCTGTAGAAGTGGACCATGAAGCTCTAGTGCAGTACTAAAACTTTTGGTAACTCTCAGCATTTACGCTTTCAAATAAATTAACAGTCATAGCGGCAACGATCAGAGTCATGCCTGCTTACTCAAGTTGTCTGCCGCTAATCTTTGTCTATCACCTTTAACATTTATTTTAATACTGTGGTTGGAAATTTTTGCACTGTGAAAAGGACACTGGCACTGGCCAATCCATGTCCCACAAATAAGTGTCCAACCTGCAGTATTTATTTGTATATTCATTTAGTTATAGGTGAAAAAAACTCCATGTACAAACAGGTAGCAGGGAATTAACAGTTATTAGTGTTCAGCCTGGTCTTTATGAGCACTTATACTCTCTCACTCAAACTGTCACAAAAATATAATTTGTTTTCAACGATGTGGTCGGGAGAATATTAACAGCTGATACCGATTTCGTACATTTTCTATATCGTTTCTTGGGATTGTGCAATCAAAGCTTTGTCATCATCATATGACCCCTAGAGCTGATGTAACCAAAGGGATGATATGATGTAACTGTGAGAGCAAGTACGCTACTCCTTGAAACAAATTGAAGGTTTCAACTGAAAACACAAAAACTGAATATCAAATAGGAAAAACTTACATTTATAGAATTCACATAGTATTGTATAGTACATGGAAAAAGCTTTCCCCTCTAAGGTTTGAGGAAATGTTTCACAAAGCAGCCAAAGAACAACTTTGGAGCACCTTCTAGGTGAAAGTCTGACCTCTCTTATGGAAAATATAAAGAAATTATGGGTTTTGTGAATTATATCAACTTATTATATTAGATTTAAAATGATGTTTGCTGGAAATAGATTTGGTGATTTGCAGTGTAAAATGTCTGAATGATCAAACTGAGTGTAAAGCTTTATCCATTTATTTTTTTACATTTTCAAAATGTAAGTTTTTATGTTTTAATGGGTGAATAGGTTCACAACGAAAGCTATCAAAAGAACAGCTGTTTCAGCTTCATTTATATAGCGCTAAACCAAAATGCGCTATGTACTCAGTGCGCTTTATATTATAAGGCACTGCCCTGACAAGAATACTGTCCAAAACTATAACTATCCAAGTAAGAGGGTTTTTTTTAAGAAAACACCATCTCCTGGTTACACTCTTCAATTGGGTGAACAGGGTGTATTTATGGGGAAAAGTCGATACGCCCCAAGAGAAGAAAGGGGGACTCCCAGTGACTGACATTCAGCTGACATCTGATTGTCAGTTAACAGTCAGCCGGCAGTCCTCTGGCTGAAAGTGGCAATTCTGAGTGGCTGTATTTGTATCAGGTAACACAGCTGACTATTAAAACCAGGTTAGACATTATTGTCCTTCACATCATTTCTGTATGGAGAAACAACTGTATCTGGTTATTGGGAGGGCTTTTAACCTGAATTAAAGGTTTTTATGTTTCCAACTACTCCTCAGTGAACTCTGTGATTGTCTTTCCTTTAAAACACACGTGAAGTTGCTTAACTAATATGCACTATATCACCTTATAAGATTTCTCCAAATAGGTCACACCACATTATGGAATGAGACTCGATGTAATACTTCCAGTGACTCAGAATCCATCTGTTTCAGGCTCACTGTTTTTTAACAGCACATATAAATGGGCTCTGAAAGACAGCAGGATTCATTAAGGGCTTTTAGAGCAATTCACTGAAAATGGAAGCAGACAATAAAGTAAAACGTACCTCTCCCACTCACTTTACCGCTGTGTTTGTCAAATTTACAGCAAAACCTGGAAACCCATGTGCATTAAAATATTAAATTAATACTCACTGACAATGTGAGAGCTTGATGCCAAAGTTTGGGTTTTTACTCTGACATCTCTCATGATAAGGACAGAGATCAAAGGTCAGATAGTTGTATGATTTCATATTGCTCCTATCCAAAAAGAGTGATAGATTTGCAGAGATTACTGCTTACAGTTCATCAGTGTCCATCACTGTTTATGATCATCATAACCACTACAATGAATAGAAAACATATTAAAAATAACAGTTTAACAAGAGTTCAACTGTATGGCTGGTAATGTTTCCCCTGAAAGTGCAAATCTATTTGCCTGTGTGTGTGTTTGTCAGGATGTTGGACCCCATCACAGCAGGATCAGTCTCATCAGATCTTAACGAGTTAAAATGTGATCCTGAAGATGCCAGCCAAGGTTGGAAGTGCTCAAGCACTATGGGGCTAAAAAAGTGAAAGCATTGCACAGTTGATGTGAACTGCATCTCCTCTAATGCTTTCTTCAAAAATGAATCTATTAAAATGCTCATATTTATCCATTAAAATAACATCTTTACAGCCTGATATAAACTAGCACTGTAGCTAATTCATCAATACATAACAACTGCATGGGGGAATTTTTTTCCATCAATTCAATCTAATTTGATCCTGTTAAAACAAAAAATTAAAACATCTAAATCAACTGGAATTCTCGACAGCGTTTTCCTGGTGACTTTTGAAGCAATTTTAATGGAATTATCTGACAAACAATATGACGAGCTGGGAGCTACACCTCATCCAGATGACAGAACTTCTAGTATTTTCTGTATTTTTTCAGATATCTGTATCTGTGCATTGTACCTGTATAGTTTATGGAGCTTTTAGATTAGATTTACTTATTGTTCTTTCAGAAATTCCATTTGTGCCGATGGCAATGATCTGACAAATATATCCACAATAAAGATATCTCAATTACACAAGAAGAAAGTGCCACAGTAACATGACCAAAAGTCAAATAAGACTATGTGCGCGTGACACCCCTATCATACCACATCATATCATTTACAGCTGGATTTGTTCAGCAGAGTTATACCACAAGATAAAGAAGACCTCTGGGCACAAGATGGGCTGTTCCCTCCAACCCAAGGAAGGTCAGATGTATTCACCATGAAGAAGGTGTACTATATCACTGAAGATATCTCACCCTTTTTCCACCACTTGTGACTCTCAAAGTTGGGTCATACTGCATTATTGCTGACCTGCAATCTTACCATCCATGTTAACAATCCTACTGAGTTTGCTCTTACTGATTACTGAAAGTGAAAAACACCAGGCAATAAAACAAAAAGTTGGGATACTTTCTGCAAATGAACATTAAATAAAACACTGTATACTGTCCGCTTATCCACATCAAACTGTCTCGGCTTCTGCATTATGTATCACTATTGCATAAAGACAGTGGTGTTTGAGTCCAAGTCGGGTTTTCATCAATTGTATCTAAAACTGTATCTAAATATTTATATGGATTTACAACTTGAATACAGTCACCACCCAACACTACCAATGCTACATCAAAATATGTTTCTTTGGTTACCTTGGTGTTTAATTTAAGAAAACTAGCATCACACCAAGTAATAAACTCATCCAGATATTCAGGATACTTTGTCTTATCTTCTGTGTTCAAACCAACAATCTCTGAAAGGACAATTTAACAAAGACATCATTAAAGTCACCAGATGAATTAGTCCCACAGTAATTAGTACACAGAGTAAACAAAGCTGGAGATATGACACTCACCTGTGGTAATAGTGGACGACACTACCACAGTGCGTTAGCGCTGTAATCAGCCAGTCACAAACAACTCAACCCATTAGATGTTTGTGTGTTCTAACCTAGCTAGCACTGGTTTTCCACCTTCTCTCCCAACATTCATGGTCATTCAGGGCTTTGAAAAACCCCAACATGGAAGCAGCCAAAAGACTAGCATTGAGGCTGTGAAATGAACAAGTCACATTCATAGGCTGACAAATGTTTGTCTGCCTGTGGACAGATTTCATCCATCGCAAGAAAGTCTCTAGTTTAAAACCTGTAATTGGTAATTGGGTTAGATTGGTCTGCTAGACAGAATATCGGATTATAAATGAAGCCTTTATTTTAATTGGCTGGATCACAAATACAGACTTTAAATAACCAGTAATTGTTTGGCAGTATTCATGCTCACATGCTGAAATCAACATTATGTTGTTATTCTGAGTGCAGGCAGTCTTCTCTATCCGTACATAAAGATGTGTTGCAAGCTAAAAACATGGTGATAAAAATGATATGCAGTCTAATTCTGAAAGTCCCAATATGTGGCAAGCCTACCTACAACATGCAGTAACCCTGACATAAGGCTGGAGATAAAATACTGAGTGAGTGTTTGATTAAAGGAAAGTTTTAAAAAACACCTCTGTGACAGAAAGCTCTGGAGCCTTCACGTGAAAGTCAAAATGGATTACTGCTGACATCATCAGGTCTTATTATTGTAAGTTATTATCTGAAGTCCCTTTGCCCGCTCGACATGCGGCGACATTTTAGGGATGAAAGCTTTACTCTTAAAATATTCAGCAGCAGTAAACAAATGGAGGATATATGAAGTCTTTGTGAGTGAAAGCATTTACTGTTCTCACTAATGCAGCAGGGAGAACGCACCGCGGCCAGTTAAAACGTTTCTATCAATAAAATCCAATCTGCTTCTGTCTCTCTGTATTTCCCTGTATATTCATCTATCCAACTTTCTCTCTTTTCGCTTTTTCTTCCTTTCTTCCTGCATCTCTCTTTAGATGCTGTTCTGTCGCTCTGTGCTAGTGTTGCCAACACTTTCCCTTTTCCTCCACCTGACCACTGAGGTGTTCCAGTGTTCTCTTTTCTTCCTGATCCTAACCTTTTGTCTTTCCCACCTTTGCCTTTCACCCTGTCTTGTCTGCATGCACTTTTATATGTTGCTGTTATAGCAGATTTAAATTGGTTTGCCTCGTGTCTCTTTCTCTTTCTCGATCACCTTACTTGTGTCTCTGGAGCCCTTTCAGCTTTTTGTCACGGATTAGTGAAATAAATGTTGCGGGATGGAGTCAGTCAAACATCTGAATACTGGAAGGCATGTTAGGCTTAAATGGTCATGGGACTGAATCTTATATAGCTGCTTTCAACTTGGGGTTCAGTACCTTTCCCATATTTAAGCATTGTTTTTTTTCTGTCACTTTATTGTCTTCAAAAAATACGATGAGTGGAAAGTGATGATCCACAATGTCTGTCAATTTCAGTAAACCCTGCAGACTGGACTCAGAGTATCAGAGGCTCACAAACAGTAGTGTATACCATGAACTGAAGGAACAAGCAGAACAGATCAGAACATAAACTGTTGCAAGGTTCTTATATTTCTTCATTTGTGCTTTAAGCAAAAATGCAAGTTGGTATTTATTTATTCAGCAGTCAGTGTTGATCTGTCATGTTTTAATTGTTCGACAGCAGCGATGTGATGAACACTACTAGTGTCAGAAAGTGTCTCTGTCATTCAGCAATCCGACACATATACGTTTTTTAATATGTAGTAATTACTGAGTACCTTATTTTAAATACACCCTGCTTTTCAAGGTCTCCTCGGATGTATAATGGAGGAAAGATATCAGACTGCGGCGTCCTTAAATAAATACCTGGTTGGTTATGAAAAGTTCAAACTCTACATGACAATAAAATGCGTCAATTAATCTCCTGTTCTGTTCTTCCTCTGTCTTCATTACTCTTCACCGGCTCTTCCTCTCTATGGCCATCATCGCCTCTTTTTCAGTTTGTTTCTTGATGGTTTTCACAGCGACTAAATGATAATTGTCTTCTCCTTTGTCGTGGCCGTGATTTTCTCTTCCATCCTCCTTCCTTTTGCCGCTGACCGCTCTTGTCTCTCTCTCGCTCGCTTGCTTTCCTCACTTTTCCGGTGTCTCTCTGCATCCTTTTGTCTTCAGAGCTTTCTTCTGCTTCTGTCTCTATGCTGGTTTTTGATTCTCCCTCTGTCTCGATTCCTTTAGCTGATGAAAGAGCCGAGTGTTTTCTTCTCCTCCTGAGCAGATGAAGATGAAAGTCTGATCTGTTTGTTGACGCCGTTACCGTGGTAACGTCTCACCTGTTTGCTCACCTTCAACCCCTAACGAGCAACTCTTAACGAGAAAACACCTCTTCAAAACATCAACAAGCGCGCGAATCAAACACACACGTACCAAACCGAGGCATAAACACAAACAGAACTACAACTAAGAAACACACAGAGACGGGCATAATCAAAAGACACACAAACACACAGCAGCTTGTGTTCTTGGCAGGGAGTCGGTGGATCTTTAATCCTCATCATGCAGCAGGTATCGATATCAGAGCCTCGCTGTCACCTTCTATTAGCTGCCTGAGAGACACTGAGGGAGGGGAGGTGGGCTATGCATGTTATGGAGAGAGGTGTTCACAAAAATATACAACCAAAGGATGGATATATTCAAGTGATTCAGTGAGTAATTAATTCAGGCTTTAAAACCTCCCGATTTGAGACATCTAATCGAGCAAAGAAGCAAATGTTTAAGGGGCAAAAATGGCATCTGGGTGAGACAATTTATAACAGAAAACTTTGCGAGATCTTTCAAGAATGCTCATTCACGTGATCATTGGTCCTCTGTTTGAGAACAAAATCTCTGCCTGCCTTTGCAGCATTTCTCAGCATCGTAGCCAGCAAGAGTAACTTTTAATGTGAAGCAATGTCTCAACACTATCTATCAGCAACACTATCTCTAACCCAAGGCAATCAGAATATATATTTTTTTGTAATTAAATAATTCACCCAAGTCGTTGCAAACACAAAATAATCATTCTAAATAAGAAACAGCAAAAAAGCTGAAATGCAGTAAAGATGTAGGTACTAAAGCATTTCTAGCAGCAATGTGCAGACATTTTAGCTTGTTAAGACAATTCAGTGCTGTCAGGCATCTAAATGCATCTAAACTAGCCACAGAAGTCGCATAACAGATGGTACGAGCCCGACAGAGGCCTGACCTCAACATCATGGAATCAGCCTGGGATTCAGAAGACAGCCTAAATCCACAGAACTCCAGAAAGTTCTTTTCGAACTGTATACTTGTTGAAAGAGTTACTGATCATATGCCTGTAAAACCTGTAAAGTGGGAATTTTGTAAGAGATACAAGGGGAAAAAACTGAAGTTCACATTGTGTGCAAAAATGCTCAAATTCAGCAGTGTGAGGTTTTCAGATGGAGTTGGAATCTTCACCCTGGCTGCCATGTATAGGTTTACTGCCAGTTTTTTGCTCTGGCAATGAGACTACTTGCGACTGCCACAAAATATCAGGACTTGATAAACCCAAACTGGGTACCCGGGGCAAAACTGAACTGTGTTCTGCTCCAGAGATCCGCGACGGTCTGGAGTCCTGGGTAAGATGCCAGATTTGCCAAGTTTGTAATCCAGTCTTGTATGGAGTTGTCATTTAATTATTTCTATATAATTGTTTAAATACACGTGAGGTGGTTGGAATACATGTGAGGAGCATGGTGTTGAAAATAACAATGATATGTTGAATAAGGGGAGTTTTATGTAAAGAGGGTTTACAGCTCTTCAGTTGGCTCTGTCTCTTTGTCTAAACAAGGCCCCGTCCAAGCCACAGCAGATCATGTCACAGTGTTTGGAGGTGCATTAAGTGGAAATACATAGCGACTCCATTTTTAATTTTTTGAAAGGAAAGAGTAGGATTCATGCATAGAGACAGAGACAGGCACATGACACATGTAAGTTGTTTTGGAATAATAAAGTATATCACAGAGAATCGTTGTAATACAGAATTGTGTGCTGGTTTAGAATAAGTCGGGATATAGGTGGGTATGTGTCGATATAAAGGGGGTATGGGTCATAAGTCTTTGAAAGGGAGAGAAAGGATGGACTTGTGATATGGTGTGTGTGTGTGTGTGTGTGTGGTGGGGGGTTAAATTGGCAAGAGGAAAGAAAGCTGAAAATAGAAATGGCCCAACAAGGAGGGTGGGAGGGCCGGAGGCCAAAGAGCATGATTAGAAGGGTCTATGGGGGGACGAGGGGTCCATGGGTAACAGTAGGGGAGGACAGGTTCATCTACTATCGACGGCAGGGGAGAGAGGGAGCGGCTGAACAGATAGCAGCACCAGGAGAAAGAAAGAGATGCGCTAAGGACGACAGAAAAAGAGAAAATGACAGGCAGACACAAGGAACAAGGGGAGACAGGAAAAGCCCGAAAAAAGGACAGTCGAGAAAGAGATAAGGAAAAAAGAGATGTAAATGGAAATAGAGACAGGTAGGGAGATAAGACACAGAGGAGGTTCACTTCAGAGGAACGAGTTAAACACTCACACTCGTATCCACCTATCTGTGCGAGCATCTGTGTGTGAATGTGTGTGTCGAGAGGTCGCCTCCTAACAGTGTGTGTCTGTCTGACAAAAGAAACTGACTTTGAACATGGATACTTATCCGTTTCCGAGACAGACGGAACGAAAGTCGACTTATAGACAGATGCATCTACTGCGTCATTGTCTTTATACTATGGAAGAACAAATATGTTTTTCCTAGAATATCGACATTCCCAATCCTTTTTGAAGGAAACAATTCTTTCTTAATCAGAATGAAATCCTGTCTTTCCTTGAGGCTGAAACAAGTTGTCGATCAACAGAAAAAAAAACAAACAGATTTTAAAAGCAATGCACCCATATTGAATCAGTACTGTGCAGTGAAAACCGACTATTTCTTTTTTTATGTTTATCAAGTTTTATTGATTTGTTTTTTATGTTTGTTTTGAGTTCCTGTAAATAAGAGTGATTTAAAAAAAATAATTCTGGTATTTTCTAGTCTTTTTACTGATTAATGTACCAGAAAAAACAACCACTTTCTTTTGGTTTGTGTTAGGACTTTTGATCTGACTGCACTGATGATACTAAATATAGCCAATTAGATGAGCAAGAAGCTGCGTGAAACCCACTGGCAGGCAACATTTAACTTTCAAGAAAAAGCTGTTAGTGTGTGAGACTCATTTTTAGCCCGCATACCTGTACACACTGGAGAGCAAGTGTGTATTTGTAGCTGTGAGTGCTTTCCACTGTGCATATGTGAGACCAAGTGTGTGTGGGGGTTCAGTCTATTAATTCTTGGTGTGTCCAGGCCCCACAGCATTTCTACTACAATAGAGAGTCATCGGAGGCCCAGGGCCTGCCGGAGGAATGTCTGGCTGACGCCGTATCTTAAAGGAGCATTAATTCAATTAAGAGCCAGGTTATAGACAGCCAGGTGGAGGAGGGGGGGTGGCAGCTCAGTGCAAAAAAAGAAAAAGAGAGAGAGAAAGGGACAGAGAAAGACAGCTGATATTTAGGAGACGCTGACGATACCAAAGGCTGAAAAATACGGACTGAAATCAACTCACTTCTTCTGATAAACATTTCAACAAGGTTTAAGCAGTGGAACTGACACACTGATACACTCCCTGTTAAGGTTTCTCCTTCACCTTGTTAGTAGAGCACTTCCCTTGGTTACTTAACTTCTCCCTTAGCAGTAATCTACACCAAAAGACTGAAACATTACAGCTGTAGCGTCTACTGTTTAAAGACAGCATCCAGGGCTGGGCACCTCTGGCATTCTCCCGGTGGGCCAATGCAATTTTGGCCAATGGGCCAGTTTAGAGGACCAGCCGTACAAGCACCGATAGCAGCTCACTCGTTCATTTCCATTACTGAGAGTGGATTGCCCAACCAAATCTATTAGCAGCAAAGCAAGTGATGAAGGTGTTGAGAAAACTTTTTGTGGACAGCGTCGTCTGCAGACAGTTGTTCTTGAACTCTGGAACCACTGTGCTGCCTACAATAATAGACTATATAACATTTCTATAATGCAGAAATGTGTCTGAACTGTACATTTACCTGTGAGGATACATATGTATTTTCTCAATGTATGCTTTTGTTTTTTGCATTTGTGTGTGTGTGTGTGTGTGTGCCCGTGCCACCCCTGCCGACCCCCACTGTTTTCTCATATAGCCCTACAGTAATAGGTTGCAGTGCAGAAATCGAACCCATTTACGCGTCCCAACACCAAAAACAGACAAATGATCGCTAAAATGGAGTCGACTTCTCTTAAAATTGAGCCCCCTTTTCTCTCTCTCTCTCTTTCTCTCTCACTCTCTCTCTCCATACAAATGACTGCTATCAATATTTCCAATCTTCATTTCTCCAGAAGCTCACGGCCTCTTTCTGCCAAAAATCAATGGCTTCCCACTGAGAGCTGTGACAAGGATCAAAAGTGAGAGGCTCACTTTCTTCAGATAAACTCTCGTTTCTGTACAGTTTCATCATTTAAGCAGCCAGTTTGTGTTTTGCATTCACATCAACTTTACAAAAAATTGACCCAAATGGCGTTATTTTTTTGGGAAGAAAAACAAAAAAAAGTTGGGCCAATTGGAAAATTTTTAATAAAAAATGGCAAACCAAAAAAAAATAACAAGAAGGCCTTTTCAAAAAGCAAAACAAGCCTTAACCAAAACTCCTTTTTTTTCTTTTTTTTACAACAACACCCAAACAATACATCATTCATTCAAAAGAAGAAACACAAATGTACAGCATCCTGACGTCTGCTGATAAAAAATAAAAGTCATCTTTTTTACTTTGTGGCAAATGTGTTATAGATATTTGTTTATTTTGGGCTCCTATTGATAACTTGGAGGCTAAATTCCATCATGCAAACTATAAAAATGTTAATGCAAGATTTTGTGGCCCATAAACAGGAGTGGACACCTGATAGCTGACATCTAAAGTAAGCAAACAGAAATAGAGTTTTATGCTTTAGTAACTTCCATCCTCTGTGCTCGAAGAAGAGCCTCGCACACAGAGGGATGCTGGGAGTAAAAACTGTGTTTGCTTCTACGTTTTTCTGTTTTTCTAATGAGATAATCAAGTTATAATCACTGGTATGTTTTATCCAGTGATCCTTTAGTAGCACATTCCTTTAAAAATATGCTTAATAGTTATTTCTATTTATATTTAAACCCTGCCCAGGTTATTTTTTACATTCCTAGACTTGAAAAAAGGTTCCCTTGTGTAGTGGTCGTACACCACAATAGAGCTAGGAACGATGTATGTAAGTTAGATGCTATCAACATGCTTCCTTCTAATAGGTGTTGATAAAAAAAAGACTACTTACATTACAAATTCTGAAGCCAAAAATGATGATGATTGAAAGTAAGCCCTTACAGGACATTTCATAACTAGTTTTGGACACTTTAGAAACCACATTTATTTCTGTTTACTAGAAATATTAAAGCTATCTTACCACTCAGATCTACTTCATGAGGTATGACCAGGTGGGTCATTCTATCACGCTCTTATGTATTCCCTTTGTACACTCAACCCGAGGCGTGAAATGCACAGTTACATGCATACATGCAAAAATATGCTCACTTTACAAACTTTCCCAACTTTTTAGGCCTAAGCTCAAATGAATAAAGATTATGTGCTGCTGATTCTTTTGCGTAAAAGCTGTCACAACCAAAGAATCTGAAAGGTTACAAAAAGATTAAAGTTCTACATTCTTAATCACACGGAAGCAACTTTTTTGTTTCAGCAGGGCTGTTTGTCTAGTCGTGCTTTCATTTCTTTGTGTTACTGCAGTCAGCTATATGTTTTTATGCATTCATTTTTAATGCATGCCTCTGCCTGAGTCTCTTTATTTGCATATGTGTGTGTAATTTAACTGTGCAGCATTTGTGAGCATAATTCAAACGTATATGAATTAATGTACTTCTGTGTGCATGCAGTTCTATATCAGTGGGTACACTTACACGGTGATTGTGTGGATTTGCGTGTGTGTCTCTGGTTGTCAGTCACACGGCAGGGCTAGGCTAATCAGCGCAGCTAGCTGTTCGCTGTGTGATGTAGGCTGATTAATATCCTGTTAGTGTCCCGTGGCTTTTAAGGTTAACTGCTGTTTCCTCTATACATCCATCGCTTCAAAACAGCCCTGCTTTCATTTGGCCTCATTAAGACGATGTATTACTATACTTAGCAACAACACAAAGACACACACACACACACACACACACACACACACACACACACACACACACACACACACACACTTCTCAACACACACACAGTCACAATGTTTTCTGTTAATGCTCGGTGTTGATTTGCCAAAGCTTTGTCACATATTTGCAAAAGCTAATGAAGAAAAGTGACAGTGGACCTC
>NW_005187430.1:1358107-1381317 GCF_000239375.1 Pundamilia nyererei
TGTTTGAAAACTGTTAGTTTATCTAGATTCATATTTGTATACAAAGTCAAGTAGTTGAATTATTTTGTTGCTGTTTTTGTGCCATTAAATACAGAAGCTGGTTTATCAAAGGCAAGAAATGTTATTTTGAATAGTGAACTTGGTAACCTTTTGGAATAAACTCAACTGATTGGCTTTTTCTTTAGTCATTTAACTAGATACTCATGATATACACACTAATATCAAGTAAAGTATTAGTTCAGGCAGAGACGAGTGATGTTTCCATCTGCAGTAATTTATAAATGGACACGTGTGGGCAAACTAAACTGAAGACTACACTGGATCATATGATTACTACTCATCTGTCCATCTTGGCCAACTATACACCTGAAATAGAAGTTTTATTACCCAAAAGTAGACTTTATAAAAGTTCCAACATTGAAAAGGTATTTATAGTATTTAGCAGCAGGTGATACAGCATAAAAAGCCATGCTGTGTCACCTGCTATCTGTTCTTATTCAATTGGAGCATTAATACCATCAACATATCGTCATATTAATCAACGGATGCGGCAACGCAAACTGGGTTTTGGTGTTAAAAAAGTACAGTGACAAGATTACGTGTAAAAGGTGACAATTCAGACATTTTTTTCTGAGTGACCTTGTTGCATAAGAGGCCCTTTCTTAATGTGCAACATATATAGGGAGGAGAAAAACGCACCCGTCTTATTTTTTGTGCTTGATATTGAAATGAAGTGGCTGCAACTGAGTTTAGAAAACTGCTGAGCTTTGGTTAAAAAAAAAACCTTAAAACTTTCAAACCAATGAGCATTATTTGGGGATTACGGTCACACGCTTTTTGCCCTGTTTAGTAAATCATGCCCTGTGTGGAAGGTGTCACACCAAATATATTATCAGCAAGTTATCAAACCACACTCATCTTCATTTATTGTGATTTCAGATACACATCTGTAAAGGTGGTGGTCTGACTATAGTACTTCTCTGTAGGATTACATTTAGTCACGAAACAAATGAAGGGAGTACTTTGCTTAATGAAGGTGTACTGAGAAAAAAGTTTGCCATGATGAAATAAAAGAGCTTGATATGTAACAACTGACTGCTGTAGGTTTCTACTATTAGACTAATATAATCCTAATTTAACTGATATATTAAACATCCGAAGAGACAAACCGAGACACTTTCCTTCCTACCTTGAAGCTCTGGAGCTGCTCTGAAGCATCCTTGTCCTGTCTGAGGCAGGAGTTAAAGATGAGGAGTTCAGTGTCTCGCAGCCACGCCTTCAGCTCCTTGATACGGGCCTCCAACTGCTCCAGAAGTGAGTTGGTAAGTGGGGACAGGGCTGATCGAGGGTTTTCCACAGTGACACCTCGACCTCCAGCCAGCTGAGCCTTTATGTTGGACGACTGGTTTTGCTCAGACCTACCGGGTCCTGAATGCTTGGAGAGGATTTTCTGAAATAAGAGAGAAGAGTCCGGGGGGAAAAAAAGGAAAAAGTCAGGCAATTACATTGAGGACTCCTTGTTATGTCAATACTCCATCATGTAAAGTAGCATATCAATCAATACTCACACAGCTATTAATCATCTACCTTTATAAATGTGCAGATCAATAATAGGGATGTCATGTATTCAGCGCCTAGCTGCAAGTGTGAAGATTACATTTTCAGTAATGCCATTGATGTCAGTGCTGCTGTTCAAGATGTAATAATATAATCATAATGTTCTTGTTGACATGAGATCGTGTTTACATTGGGGGGTGGGGGAGGTTGCTGGTTTGCTCTCACATACAATACTGTACAAGTTAACTGGAAATTAAAAGTAATTTCATTTGATCTAATGCTCTACTGATGCTGCGAACACAGACTGTGCATGGATTTACAGCTGACAGGTGCTACTGGAAGGTTAAACTGGAATATTTCCCACCCAGTCACAGATCAATCAGTGATATCGTACAGTCCCATTGGTAATCGTTTCAATTACTACTTTCAGAGTTGAGTTGACTTCAAACTTGGACTGTACGTCATCATATTTTCTAATTCTTGCATAAAATAAAACTTTGCTGTATGTCTCTCTCTATATAATTATAATATTTCTCACATTTCTGCATTTCTTGATGTAAGAAAAATTTTTTAAAGTTTTATTTTTATATAATAACACGTTTAGACAAAGTTTCTAACGGTGTTATCAAAACTATCAATTAGCTTGTTGTCATCACAAACCTTCTGTTGGGAATGAATAAAACTCTGGGAATATGTCTGGTGTTTTTCCAGGTGCAAACAGATCAGCTGCTAATTCAGAGCTTCTAGCAGCTTCTCCTACAGAGTCGTGATATTCACACCCAAAACAAAACATCATTTAGACACAATACAAACTGAAAGAGGGTTTGGCGCGGAGCAATCACTGTTTCAAATAGGAACAACTGAAAACAACAAGAGCGCGACTCAAAATGTGTGTGTGTGTGTGTGTGTGTGTGTGTGTGCGTGTGTGTGTGTGTGTGTGTGTGCGTGTGTGTGTGTGTGTGTAATAAGCACTGCACAGTAATTTTCCAACCCCTGTTGATCACACAGTGAGACACAGTAAGCCGCTGAGAGAGACTATTCTCCAGTTGGAGTTCAACAAGTGTGTGTGTGTGTGTGTGTGTGTGTGTGTGTGTGTGTGTGTGTGTGTGTGTGTGTGTTTCTTAAAAGTGCTCATCAACACAAAACAAACAAACTTGTGATGGCCACCAATCACAGGCTCAAGGTAGAGACCAGGCCATGATATCAGCAGTAACATGCGCAGTGCAACATGCCAAAGGAACATAAATAAATACGTTCTTCCTTTTTTTTAGCTTTAGCTTCAATTTGCATGTAGGAAAGTAAGATTTACTATACAGTCCAAAAGAGCAGTCTCGTCAAGTCTGAATCTTCCAAAGTTGTCCTTCTACATTTCTCCAGTTTGGACATACTCCAGTTTATTTAATCTCATACACAGAACACAATTGATTGATAAAGACGTAGCGCTAATGCTTTTGCTAGGTTATCTTCATGTTGTCATTACTAATTATCTAATACCTAATATTTTCTCTTTGAATTTTTCCTTGCAGGAGCAACTCAGTACGGCTGACCTCACTGCATAACTACAAATGTTCTAATAAAAATGATCACTGAAAACCGCTGAAAAATGACATCACTACCAGAACCAACTCCGTTACATAAGCCACGCTCAGAAAACCCACAAAAACACTTTGCTACTAGCAGTGGGCAAATAGGGAACAGTAATACATGAACAGGTTGTCAGGATTCGCAGATAGGAAGATCATACTGCCATGTTTACTTTAATAGAAGAAGTTATAATAACAGCGATTATTCTTTAATACACGCTAGGAACAGTTTGTGTCTTAAGGTGTCACCAATGTCACAAAACATCCATACACTAACAATGTGGCATTTTCACTTTGAAAACAAACAAACAAACAATTTTATTGTTTGCTTTTAAAGTTTTAAATGGCCTGGCTCCTACCTACCTGGCAGACCTTCTACACTTATACACTCCACAACGTTCTCTCAGATCATATGACCAGTCACTCCTTGCTGTCCCCATGTCGAGACTGACACACCGGGGCTTTCGCTGTTGCGGCTCCCATGTATAGAATAAGTTGCCCCTCCATATTAGGCTGGCATCAACATTTGATTTTTTTTCCAAGGCATTTTAGGAGTAATACCAGAGTTAGTTATTTTATTATTCGTCTATTTTATTCATGTTTTAATATTTACTTATTCATGTTGATCTTTTCTCATTTATTTATTTATTTTATTGTGATTTTCTTTTCTTTGTCTGTTTAATGCATATTTTTTTTTAAACTTTTATTACTGTTTCTTACTGGAAAGTACTTTGGTCTATCATGTTGTTTTATAGTGCTCTATAAATAAAGTTGGATTGGAGCAATTTTAACCAGTAAGCAAGAAAGTTGAGTCCCAAGGTTTGGTCTTATACTACATCATTCTCAGCATGTAAAATACAACAAACACAACGACTACGTCCTTCCATGTTTCCAAATAGCTGGCAAACCAGAAGTAATTCTCTTTTCATACCTTTTGGTTTCTGCAGTGGGAGCTGTACTCTGTATCTTGTCCTGTTCAGGGTTCATAATGCATTGTTTGGAAAAATTTCAAGGTTCAGATAGCTGTTATCTTGAAGTTTCCACTATGACTGTAACAAGCAGCCATGGCAGGAATAACAGAACACAGAGTTGCTCCTGAACAAGCCCAATGTGGGTTTCTGTTGTTAATTTGCATATATATATATATGTGTGTGTTGATACAAAAGGTACTGAGTCGTTAGTATAGGAGAAAGCACTTTAGCTGAACTCTGGCAGGTAATAACAACCCATTAGACAATGAACAACTGCAACAACAGGACCCCAAACAGTCAAGTGTGCAGTTAGCTTTGTGCTAAGATCATGAATGTCTTCTTAATTTGACGGAGAGAACAAGAAACAGAAAGAGAAACGAGAGCAAGATAGCTCATATCCAAGGAGAAATAGCTGCCATCAAGGATGTAATTTAAGAGACATAAAGAACATTTTCCCAAGACAGCAGGCAAAAACATTTTTTCCTAAAACATACATTGGTGAACATATTCATATCACAAGGCAAGACGACCAGCAGATCTCCAAATATTTGTTTGTTTGCTAAAGAGCTGTGAAGCCTGATTCTCAAGCTTAAGCTCAAGCTCATTTCATTCCTGTCAGCTCTGCCTCCACATTATGTGTATAGTATCCAGTGTATGTACTGTAAATATCCATACACATACAGTTTGACCTTGAACAGCTGCAAAACCGCCCCCCAAAAAAATCTGGCTGCCAAAAAGCATGACAGAAAAGATGAAAGCTAATTTACAACCTCTTTATTTCTTCATCATTCAGGTTGTGTGTGTGCGTGTGTTTGCTATGTCATAAATTCTTCATAAGGCCAGGATAGTTCAGAGGCGAGACACAGGACATCAATTCCAGTTAATTCCCAATTTGTGTCAGAGCACCAGATGCCGACGCGAGCACCGACAGGCCCGTTAATACGCCACTGAGGCGCCAGGTTGGAAGGGTGAGGAGAGAGCAAAGGACCGAAGGAGAAGAAGACAGAAAGACAGAAACAAGTGAGACCTCTGACATACTTAACATAAGCTAAGATTTAACACTGCAAGAAATAGAGTGATAAAAAGTAAAATGAAAGGAAAACAGGGAAACAAATATCAGAGGTAAAGGAGGAGAAATAAATGTGATTGGGAGGAGACAGAAATAGAAGAAATAGAAAGACTGAAAGTTTGGGTGAAGACAGAAGAGGTCCCTGTTCATCCTGCTCACCTGGCGTTATTATTAAGAGTGCACATTCTTCTTAATAGTGTTGATACAACAGGTTGCGTTTTGGGAGGACATGGAACCTTGAAAAACAATGAAACCTTTTTTTAATCAAGAAAGAATTCTTTAGGCTTCAATCCAACATCGGAAGTATCAGAAAGAAACCTGAGCTTCCGGGGAAATCGCGTTCAACAAAGGTAGTACAGAACGAACATAACTCATCACAAAAAGTAACAAAATAATTTCCCAAGCAAAAAATAAACTTGGTTCCCTGGTTTACAGTCCTCAGCACTGCCAATAATAAAGGCTTTGTTATAGGTTGTTTTCGGTAGCGTGTTATTCTTTGTGAAAGAAAGTTGTCACTTAATTTTGCTAAAGGTTTGTAGGGGTGCAGAGTGGGGTCATGTTAACATCAAAAAAGATCAACTTAATGATTTGTTGGCAGGAAATCGAAAAAAGACGTATTACTTAGAAACTATGATTCTTAAAAAGTGTGGTGGTGGTCACAATTGGCCTTTGACCTTTACTTCAAGATCAATAGACTGATCTGAAGGTCAAAGTGATGACCTCTTCTTCAAGGTCATCTAAGGCCAAATTTGTCTTTTATCTTTAAAACTATGCTGAACATTTTACTGCCTTTGTATTGGCAGCATTTAGGAAATGATGCTGGTGTATGAGGATTATAAACAACACATAGTCTGAATCATATATCATGTCATATTTGACCTCTGATCTCACTTTTACATTTCACATCTGCCTTTCATTCAAGTCGACCGCAAAATGTGTTACATCTTTAAAGAAAGGATTGTCAAGAGAAAGAGAATGAGCTGCCTAATTAGTTCGAAATACATTTATAATATTATTATACTTAATGTTTATATAAAAATAGAATGCTATCCCCTTAAAAGTGAATATTGCCAAGAGAGTGAGCTGCCTTGGCATATGTTTAAAGTTGGTTAACATAGTATGGTTATGGACAATTATCTTGGGGATTGATGTTAACTTATAAAAATTATATGCATTATTGTATTAAATATAATCTTTGCCACTACATATTTATATATGCATAGTTGTCTGAGCCAGTGCTGCACAGTATGTGTTATGGCAAGCAGACAGTTTTGTCTTATGTTGTATGTTAAGTCCCTGCTCCAATGGCAATGATGCCAGTTACCCACAATCATATATGGAGATGACAGGACCTGAATAATATAGAGCTTAACTGCGTAAGAGAAGCGTTTTCATCATGTGGGTGGGAAGGCGATGATGGGAAAGAATCCCATGTTTACAACTTGTGCCTACTTCTGTCATCTAATTACTCAAGATGCCAACCTCTAGTCTCTTTACTTATTAGTGATGATTTAAGCTAAACACTAAGAACCTGCAGGAATGGACAGCTGTGGCGTTTTTTTGGGCATTTGCCTTTTCAAAAGCTGTTTGGTTTCAGTTCTGGTAACTGTGACATGCTAATGGGGTGTCCACATACTTGCAGAATTTGAAGAGGTGACGGATGAAGGAAAACCAGGAGAGCGAGTGAGAATGTGAGATTAAGAGCTCCCAACCTGATGACACACACACAAACTTTAATGCATGCGTGGGAAATGGCATTCAGAGTCCAAATGCCTCCCCGTCAGTAACAGAAGTTTAATCACAGCCTGGTTACTGTGGCGGAAATACACACGATGCAGAGAGAGAGGCAGAGAGAAAGACTCATCTGTTGCTGTTGTTTAATTTCTAAAATTGAATCCGTTTCAGCAAGGTTGATACATATGTTAATGCACACACACACACACACACTTCCAATAACTTTTATGAGTGAGGCAATACTGTGTATGTGTGTGTGTGCGTGTGTGTCATCATTAGGGACTACAAGGAAATGACGCGCACACACGCAGATGGTGTTTGCTCCTCTGTTGCTTCTCTCTGTTTGTGTGACGTGCCACTCGGTCGACAGGAGACGGTTTGTTTCTTCGGAGGAACAAAGTCACATCGCTGCAATTTCAGCCTCCTGACGAGCCGTCGCCAGCTGTCACCCCACCGCAGACCTGGAATTAATCACCACGCCGAGGTACAGACAAACAACTGCCACCAACGTACCCATTAGCAAAGCACGCGGAGCTCACTTCAGTCCTTGGAATGACCCAAATACAGTACAAGACATACAGATGAAAGTTGTTTCAGGTGGTTCAAGTCTATTTAACTTTTTCACAATGAATATCAGGTGACCTCCAGTTGGCCACGGACACTTTGGAGAAAAAAGCTAAAGAAAACTACTAATTATAACCTACGATAGGTGAAATCCGCGAAGTAGCCAACTTTATGTTTTACAATTATTATAGATGTTTTAAGGCTGTAAAAACCCTCACTACACTTTTCTCAGACAGGTATGAACATTTTCACACTTTTCTCTCTTGTCTCAAAGTTCAAACCTTCGTACAAAAATAAGTCCAGTGTTATAGAATGAAACCAAAGGCACCCGCGGTTGGCTTTGACGGTGCAAAACGTTTCATCGTTGACCATGTTGTGTTTGTTGGGGAGAAAACTTACAAACATACAGTACAGCACTTCAGAGTCACACTGCTAGCGATCGAAGATTTATGTAAATTTGACAAGCTGAACGCATTCTGTACTGTACAGGAGACACAGCACGAGATTGATTGACAATGGTCTGCAGCCAATCAAAAATCCGCGAAACAGCGAGGCTGCAAAAGGTGAACGGTTTTATAGCGAGGGACCACTGTATACAATTATAGATAAGTAGGTGTATTATCATCAATAGAAGTTTAGGGTTCCACTGACAAATGCAGCACTTCATCTTCAGGTGTCATTAATGTTCAACCACCAACAGCAGAAATGTCACCAGAGAGATCACCAGTCACTACCTCACAGTGCAGAACTGCACTCTCTTATCAAGGCGCTAAAAAGGCCGGCCAACAGATGTAATCTTAACTTCCCCAGCCCAGGAGTTACTCAGAAGGCATCCTTTCAGGACGCCCAAACCACCTCAATGCGCGCCTTTTGATGTGAAGGAGTAGCAGTACTACCCTGAGCACCTCTCAGATTGCTGAACTCCTCATCCTATCTCGAAGTTTTGCTTTCATTCCCAGCTGTTTGTTTAGCACAACAGACCAACGCACCGTCCGCACCACCATGACGCCACTCATGAACAGGAACCCGAAATACTTAAACCCCTCCACTTGGGGCAGTCACTCATCCCTGACCGGAGTAGACACTCCACCCTTTTCCGGCAAAGGAAAACTTGACTGCCAACTGCTCCAGTCTGAGCTGGAGACCATCACCCGATGAAGGAAACAGAACCACATCATCTGCAAAAAGCAGAGATGAGATTCTAAGAGCAACAAAGTGAAAACCTTCTGCCACTTGGCTGGACTTGTCCATAAAAACCATGAACAGAATCAGTGACAAAGGGTAGCTGTGAAAGAGTGAAACACACACCAGGCTCGAGTCCAACTTATTACTGGGAATGAGGACAAAGCTCCTGCAACGGTCACAAAGTGGCACACATCCCGTACTCACAAAGCACCCCATACAGGATAGCCAGAGGGGTTTGGTCTATGTATCGAAGTACATAATTTGTGACTCACTGTGTGCCTTTCATCAAAAGCACACACTGATAACTTGCAAAAAAGGTTGACTCATCAGAAGAGCTTTTCTGGTTGATATGGACCAAAATATTAACTCAAAGCTTTATCTTCAGATTTTTGGGATCTCAGAAAAATAAAAACTGTTATTCCTACACTGGTTTTCTTTAGTGTGTGTGCATGTCTTCAGAGCTGTTACTGTGTCCAATGTGTATTAGAAAGAAATAAAGCACGGTATACTTTATGGTGAATGTGTTTTCTGTTTTCTAAGTCACCACTGTATGATGTATCCATTTAAAGTCGTAGATTGATCTGTCTGTCTGTCTGTCTGTCTGTCTGTGCATTCCACTGCACAGTTAAAGGCCATGGTGGCAGCAGGGCTCCCTAATTGAGACGACACTAATTATCATCTTCATGTTCTAGATTGGATCAGTGCTGATTAGCCTAAAATTAGACACACAGACACACACACATAGAAACACAGACTTGTATGCACAGTCTCAACGGAGTATTACTGTGATATACTATCTCTGTGGCCATGGTGCCACAGTTGCACTCCTGTATCTTCTAAAACTTGGCTCTACTGTGTCTTACTGTGCATGTGTGTTACCTCCAGCTGTCTCCACATGTGTGTCAGGTTGTGTATTTTGCAGTGGAAGCTGCTCGGTAGTTCAGTGCCACTCCTCTTCAGAGACTCGGCTCGGCCCAGCAGGTTGGTCTTTCTGCTCTCCATCATCATCAGCTCAGTGTGGCTGCTCTGGATAAGGAGGACACACGTATGAACAGATACAATCCAACTTGACATTTAACTCTTGTTTGGCAGCTGTGTGAAGCACACTAGTTAAAAAACAAACTCGGGATTCATTAATATAAACTTAATTAATGGTACCACACTGACTGGGCATTTATGCTCGTCCCACTCCTACATGTTTACCTTTAAATTAGCCACCAATTTTCCTTCCCTTTGAAGGAGACTGCTCCATATTTTTATTCTTGAACTCTATTAGAGTTACCTTGCTCGATACTGCATTCAAAATAATCCTTGTTTATCTCCTACTCGATCTTTGTGCCGGCCCTCATTAATTTGCTGTCAGCAACAAGCTGTTTTAGCTCCTTTCCTTTGAGGTCACCCTCTTTTTAAGCCTGCTTTCTTTTTATTGGCTGCCCCTTGTAAAAATAAGGTTTGTTCATCAGGTCGGTGGGGCTGTGTGTGCCTGAGATAATTATATTAGGAATATCTGATCTTATTTGTAAATCTGAGCTATTGGCTCATACGGATTACTTGCACATATGATGACTTTAACCTGGCGCATAAAAAGCCACTTTAAACATGGGTGTTACTTGCATAGCTTCAACCACACCTTTAATGCACTTTACAGTGTTGAAATAATTGATAATGTGCTTAACCAGCTTGACTTGTCCAGCACCAACATTTTAAAAGGCAGTATGGCTGTGTAATTCACCGCTGTTGATTAGTACATTCAAAATCACATTCCACATTTCCATATATAACCCTATAGAAAGCTATCCTGTCCAGTTTAATGTTTTAAAATCATTAAAACATCAGCATATCTACAGTTAACCTTTTTACTTACCATTTACAGGTGTGGGCACACAAATACGGTTGAACTATTTATGGTTCTGTACTGGAAACTTAAAGCTCTTGCTGAGGATAAACGACTGAGGCAGTGGTTGCTGGTAATTTTTTTCTTCCAAAACACGCTTGACAAAGGAAATTTGTAATGTCAATGTTTCTATGTTTTGACATGTTGACACCATGAAACTGGATCTCCACTTGAATCCATTGTACTTGCTGTGAATCCATCTACAGGGGGTGAGTATTAAATGCTCAAAAGACAGATTTTCAGTAGAATATTCCTTGGTCTTTCAAACGGGAGCACATTTTTTATTGTTATTGTTTGCAGCTCATCTCATGATGAAGCGTTTGAGGGTGTCGCAGGAGTTTTCAGCAGATTTCACTCACTGCTTCACCTGCTTTGACCGCTTTAAAGATAAAAACTCTGTCGCACCTCTGCAGCTCCGCAGTCGCGCAGGAATCAAACACCGCAGCGGCACTTGACGGTAGACTGTGGAGTCCTTTATGGAGAGATTTTAAAAATGCTCCATTTTGTACCAGCAAGTGTTGCTGAATATTTTCCTTCCCTTTTGTGCTTGAGTTCTGTAGTTGGGGAGTGACGGAGCTGCAGGTTTTTCTATTTTTGAATCTAAAAGTCACACTTTCAGGAATGTGAAGAAAAAACATTTAAAACAACTGATGCAGTTTTCTAGAAATATCACAGTTTTTCCCCAAAGTTGGAAGTTTTTGACACAACTGATTGACAGCAATCGACCAGGCAATTTCCTACTTGTGTCTTTTATCACACTGACAATGGAAAACAGGCTGATCTTATACCTTGTGTCACTTTGTTTCATTAAACGTTGCCAAGTAGGCGCCCATAGTTAAATCCTACCTTCAAGTCCATAAGAGCCCATAAGAAGAAATCAAGTTGCAGTACAAATAATCAGATTTATATTTACGCCCAAACAGGAATGGCACCACTCGTATTTTTACCTCTTCACTTTTGTTGTGCACAGCAGCAATTGTCTTCTATAGTACACTGACTTTATGGAGAGAATGGCAGTAAAGTGTACCTTAATTGTCAAAGCTCTTCATTTTTATGTCTTTTGTGCTTTCATATTGATTTTTTTTCTTCCTTTTATTTCAGCTCAGAAGTTCTTTGATGCTAAACCACATCATTTTGAGTTGATTTAATTTCCTTTCTCCCTTTCGTTCTTCTCTCTGGATATTGCGCTTCCAACCAACCACATTTTTGCTTGTTTCTCGAGTTTTCTCTCCAGCTCCTTTTTTTGTGGTCTGATCTTTGTTTACTCTTTGTGGTGTCTTGATTTTTGGCAACTTCAATTCTTCCATTTATGACTTATAGATTCACTTTCTGGTTTCTAAACTGGCTAAATGTCTTGTCTTTAGCAAGTACTTCCAGGGTTCTGCATGCCCTTCCAGCCATTATGTCCCCTTTATTTTATGAAGTCCAAGGTTTAGTTTCGTAGTTCTTGTTCCACTTGCCCTTTCTCTTCTTTCAATCCATCTTTTTAAATCTCCACATTTATTTATTTTATCTACTGTAAAACACCACTTGCACTTATTTGCCTAATTCATCCATCCTATTTTCCATCCATCTCTTGTCTTCCCTGTTTTCGCTTGTTAGCATAACTCTCCTCTCCCTCCATGCCTCCATATTTTTTGGCTTAATTTCCCTCCTCCTCTCCTCTTTTCTCTTTCTCCTCTTTTCATTTTCTGCATCGATAGCTACTCAATTCTACTTTTCCCTTGTCGTTTATCATTACCACCCGGCCCTATTTGAATATTTAAATGTCTCTTCTGTGACTCTATGTGTGTGTGTGGATGTATGTATGCATGCATGTTTGTGTGTGTATGTGTGTGTGTGTGTTTTTGCTGTTCTGTCATCAGAGAGGCGGCGGCCATTTTTCAATGTCGACGATTCTGATGGAGATGCTATCGCTCGGTGCTTCACGGCCATCCATCCCCTTCACTTAGCTAATAGCCACGCCGCGAGAACGAGGGATCGAAGGCAAAAAAAATAGACGAGTGGAAGGTAAATATGTCGGCGTCGCACTCTTCTAACAGCCAGGAAATTATACGATTTATTCGCTGATGGCAAATATTGATTTAAAAAGGGGATAGGGAGCCAGTGGGGAGGCGGCAGGGGGGTTGTTTTGTTGTTGTTGTTTGTTTGAAGGATGCCACTGATCCAAAGTCAAAGAAAAGAGGGAGAGAGGGAGAAAGGAAGATAGACACGCCGATTAAAATGCATGAGATCCGAACTTTGAGATAAGTGCTGAGAGAGGGATCTTGGAGAAATGGGAGGGTGGAGGGGAGGATGATGGGTGAAGATGGGGGGGTGGAAGGGAGGGTTACATGGATGGCTAGCTGTGATGTATTCATGCCTCCAGTCAATCTCCATGCAAGGATGGACTAAGATACACAGGCCTAAGGATGGAGAGAGACAAAGAACGAAGTAAAAAAGACAAGGACTGAGATAAAGAGATCATGTGCAGAGGAAAGAAACAGAGAAAACTACAATAAATAGATGGAAAAGTAAAGGAGCGCTGCTTCAATGACACTGACACCATGTTCGCAGTAAGAGACTCTTGCCGTATGATGGGAATTGAAGCTCAAATGCCGGCAACACACGCCACGACTCAAAGCCTCAAAAGTTGGCCAGCTGAGAAGGGTTCAACTTTTTTAAAAATATCCAAAGCTTAAAGCAGGCTGCAAACTGGTGACAGCAAATATTACCATTCCACTTCTAACAACTGAGCATGTTACATTTTTGTAATCCCCTGTAATTGTTAGTGAATAGTTTTGATATTTTCTGTGATATTAAAAACTTTGCTAGGTCGGGACACAAGATAGTAATAAATACAAAAAGATGTTTCTGCAAATATTTCACCATAAAAGCCCTGTTGAAAAAATGCAGGATTTCTGTGCAATGAAACATCAGAAGTGGCCAGCTGAAACATGAAGGTGTGATGCATACCAGCACGTTTGGCGTGTGCCAATATTCACAAAGGTGAAAATGGCGAGCGCAAGCTGGGTGTTTGTTTCAGTGGGAGAAAATTCTTTTTCTAAAATCTAACTTAATTTACATGGAGATGCTGGACTAGAAATCTGTGTGTGTGTGTGTGTGTGTGTGTGTGTGTGTGTGTGTGTGTGTGTGTGTGTGTGTGTGTGTGTGTGTGTGTGTGTGTGTGTTTTGCTCATAGTTTCAGTTTCAAATCTTTAAGAGTAAAACTGCCAAAGATTAGAAATGATGCATCAGCAGTAGTTTTAAAAGGCAGTTTTCACTTTTGGTGACAGAGAGTGCCTTTAGTCTGTGACTATTTGATTATGTCTAACTAAAATGTTTTCTTCTACTTTTGCCACTTTTTTATTCTCTTTCTTCATATAATACTTCTAGGGTTCAAAGAGAATGTGACCTGTGACATTCTCTCTGCTGTATTCTTTGAAACGTGGTAACATTGACATCCATTAATGTCTTCTGAGGTCTTCTTCTTTTCCTCTTCTTTTGGCTGGCAGCTTACTCATCCTCTGCACTTCCTGATTCACAAACTGTCCTCCATCCATCCATCCTCCTCTCTTCTCCAAAGAACCCCTAAGCATATTTCCAGCTCAGTATCTCTGTCTAGACAATTAATAAAAGGACTTTTCTCCTTCCTTAGTACCTCACCTTCCCAGTCATCTGGTAACTCTTCCCTATCACCCACAGCCTGTCTCAACACGTTCCTGAACTCCATCCAACATTAGTCCAGCATCAGTCTTCAACTTTCAACATTTACTTACCCTCACTCACTGCCTCTTCTTGTTGTCCAAGCCATCATACAGGCTACCATCTGATGCTGTCGAGCTACATTCTCCCATATCGTTCAGATTGCACCTTTTGCATAGGATGTAGTCCGCCAGTGTGCAGCTTGCTTACACTCTTACATGTAATCCTATGTTCCAACATCTTTTTGATGGAAGTGTTCACCACATCAGTTCTCTCCTTAACACCATACCTACCTAAAACCTTCTCACCACCTTTGTTTCCTTCCTTTACATGTCCATGAAATCTACTCCAATCACCTTCCCTTCCACTTGGTTCAACACACAACACATCTACCTTCCTTCTGTCCATCACATCAGCCAGCTCTCTCTATATTTAAAGCCTGTAAACTCACCTCATCACTCCTGCTGTTCCTTCTCTCTCTTTAGTTGTCTTTGGCCAACAGTAGCACAGTTTCCACTGGCACTCTGCTGGCCAACAGCACCATAGGAGGTTGCTGTTAACCGCTCCAGTATGGAAATCCCATTCTTTATGATCTGTTTGATTTGACCAAGATTTTACACCAGACGCCCTCCCGGATGCAACTGTCTCCTCTCCTTTTTATGTCGGGGCTGGCACTAGGAGTACACTGGCTTGTGCCCCTCTGCCCCCCCAAAGCTGGGTTAAAATGTGGCAATCAACAAACTTAGCATTTTGCTGCTGAATCCATTAAAAGTTTCTCTGGCACAGATCCCAGCGTCTGTACAGAAAACATTAAACATCATTTGTTACTAATTTAAACTAATTACTTGTTGCTTCAGTCCCATATGTTACATATGTGACTCTAAAAAAATGTTTATTCACATTTCTTTGCTCAGTTTGAAATATAGATGAACGCAGGAACAATATGTGATGCAGCTGTGAAAAAGAAAGACAGCATGCATTTGTACTCATTTATGCAAAAATTGATGTATGTAGTTTAGTAAAACTAATGGATATACTATGTCAAAGTCTGGGTGTATATTTCTACACTGAATTTATTCAGTCTTTTCCGAGCTATTCAATAAAAAACGTTAAGCCCCAAAGGCAACACCTTCTCATCCCAAATGACTGCCATTGCAGGTGTAATGGGGTGTAATGGTCCTAGTGGTTGGATGGTTATGGACTGTCTAACAAGTAACAAAAAATCAACGTAAAACAGTGAAGGAAGTTCAGGAAAAGCAAATATTCACATATTCCTAAATGGGAATGTCACCAACGGAAGAAAGTTATGCCAGAAAATCATGCAGCCCACTATTTTTGAAACTGTCCGTGTCATGCTTTTGCCTCGTTTCAGTCCGAAAACTCTTTGCGTGCTTCATTATTTTTGCTCCTTTGTGATTGTGTGCCCCATCCTCATTAGTTTCACCGGTGTTCAGTTGTTTTCAGTAGTGTTGTTTCTCCCCCTGCCAGTCGTCAATTTCTGAGTTCCTCCCTCTGGTTCCTTCTTTGATTTCTGTTTTGTTTTAGCTAGCTCATTTTCTGATTGAATCAGTCATTAGAGGCTTGTTTTTTGTTTTTTTCTAATCCTGCCTCAGTGCTCTGTGTTTGGGTTCACCACATCCCACTGTGGTATCATAAGAGGTCAACTCTGACAAGACAAAACAGATGTTCCTTACTACAAAGGAGAAAATTGTACAATAGGAAGAATTATTTTCAATTTGTTCAATCTACGTTTGTTTCCTAGGATGTCACTGTACAATAAATGCATATGTTTATGGTGTAAGCTGGCGACAATTCATCACTTATTTCTAATATTCTGACACACTAAAATCTGCTCCCTACAGACAATGAATCTTTGCTACAGCAAATATATTTTTAGAAAATACTTCTGTCCATTGTTGAAGTAAAGCTCTGTGCAAATAGATTAATGAATCACACATCAGAAAACAGTAAAATGACAGAGCTTTCCCAAAACACACAAAGAGAGAAATGGTGGATAAACGCTTCACAAAACAGATGAGAGGGAAACAGGGGGAGTGGAGGAGAGAGGAGGGAAGGGGGAAAGGAAGAGGGGGAGAAAATCAACAAGCAATCATAAGTTTAATTTGGTCTCCATATTAATGAGCACGGAGCTGAAATGTCAGCAAAAATGCAGTCATACATGAAAAACATTTAATGCATTTTGAACATTAGGTTTTTTTTCTCCTTCGCTCGTCTCGCAGATTCATCTTATCCGCCAAATGAGAGAAGTTTGTCGGAGGCTGCGTAACGGAACGATTTTGTCGTCGCGGCAACTAAAGTTTGTGGGAAGTGATAAGGACGCATCTCTATCCTCCGCCTCGTGATCGTCTTGTCTTTTTCCCCTCTGTCTTTGTGTCTCCATCCTCTTAATTCTTCCTCACTCTTTCTTTTTCTGTCTATACGGTTTCTCTTCTGCAACACTGTTCCTCAGCTCCTGTTGCTGTTCTAATCTTCAGAAAACTATTTCACCTTTTTTCTCTTTAAGTCCTGTTGCTTCTTGTTTTCTTCCACTTTCTTGCTTACTTAAGTTTATTGCAAGGGTCAAAAATAGCAATAAAACTACAGAATTATCAGGATGGGATAAAAAAAAGTCTGCTGTGATAGACATGTGACCACTCCAGGTGGTACCTGGGATATGCTCAAGCATCCACCAACACTGAACTGGAAAAGTGGTTATAAAGTGGATGGATGAAAGTCAAATGAAGACTGGGCTTACAATAATAGTGGTTAGTTGCTTCCTGTGAAAAATTAGATCTTAATTCTATGAAACTAGTCTTCTGTGAGCAGAACTCTGTCTGGTTTGTTTATCTACATGGACTTATAAAGGGACACATGTAACACATACAAGTTTAATCCATTGACCTACAGGTGGCAATATCAAGCCAAGACATACATCAATGGACCACAAAAAGAAGAGAATGAGGAAGAAAACTTGAAAGAAAACCATGAAGGATATCTAAATATAAAAGTGAAAAGCAATGCTTTTAAGGCAATTTAACCTTTGATTATACAGCATTACTGGGGTGTGGCTGAGTGGGTTTTCTTACACCTGTAACCATAACACTCACACTCACATGATGCCACATCGTTGCAAGGTTAGATGCTCAACCTCTGGCAGTCAGCAAAGACCGGATTTTTAAGCTGACTTTAATCAGAGACATTATGAAAGAGAATATAAATTTATTTTGATTAGGATTCAAAGAAGTGTACTAAAGCTTCTTTTTGGTTGACTTGTTGCAGGTGCATAAGACGTAGAGCATGTATTTTTGAAAGTACGCCAGTAAAGCATATATGTCTGGCCCTTCCAGGTGTGACCATAATTAAATGTGAGTCTTTAGGGTTCTGGTTACATTAAACAAAGGTTTCTTGTCATTAACAAGAAAAAAAAATCTCTTTTGAGCTACAGAGTTTATCCTGTAACTGTGTTTACTCTCTGGATTGCTAAAACCCTAAATCTCCTGAACTGTTGTTTTCGGATGTGGCATGTCTATGATAAATGTTTGTTTGGGTCTGCGAAGGCGAGGGAAGGCTTGCAGTCATGGTTGAAACTGACAGCAGCTTCCTGTAACTAACACAGATATTTATTGACCAATCCAACAACCCTGACCCTGTCTTACTATTAAGAGTCATCAAATGTCTATTATAACTCCAGCTCATTATTAACCGTTCTGCTTCATACCCCAGCGTTCCCCCACTTAACACCTCCTCTGTTTCATTCACTTCATCTTCTAAAACTCTCCTTCCTAAGCAAAGAGTGTGTATGTGTGCTGGATATACACAAAGATAGAGAAAAGAGGGGAAAACACTCTATGCTTGCTTACATTTCAGTGTGTTTGTGTGTGTGACTCAGTGTCTCCGACTGAGATGGATGTTCCACCGGCTCTGAAAGAGGAGGAAGTGGCTCTGTGACACCCCATTTATACTGCTAGACACTTCAACCTGTGTGTGTGTGTGTGTGTGTGTGTGTGTGTGTGTGTGTGTGTGTGTGTGTGAGGAAGGAAGACAACACAGCCATAAAAAAATCTTTAAGCAACACTTCCCCTTCCAAATAACCATTATTACTCTATTTAATTGTTACTTTACTTTTAGCATATCGATTTCCAAAAACAATTTCACTAAAAAATACTGTATGGTATAAAAACATGCATTTTTATTTAACTTTTGGTGTGTGTTTATTTTATACCAGTGCCCCATTTACATTAAAAGTCATCACAACAGAATAATGCATGTATTCTAGTTTCTATAGTAAACCTTCTGTGGTCTCTCCAGCAGGGACCTGCAAAACTACAACTGCTTGCTGTCACCAGAAGCAGCGCTTGGTTAGGCTAATTATTCATATTTTATTAAGTTATCAGAGAGCTGCAGACAAACAAGGTGGAAAGTAATAAGGACAGCCCTGCACACCAGCGCAGTACCTCGATGTAGGAAACGAATGGTTGTATTCAGACAGTGTCAGAGTAAAGTGACCATTTAGTTAGTGGACCAGAGTAACGCATACACACATGCTGCACAAGCTAGATAGCACACAACATTAGCTACAACTGGAAATAAAGCAGGGCGATATGACCAAAAATATTCATCACAAGTAGGATTGGGCACCGGTATCGGTTCTGACATAAACGGTAGTAACCAGACTGAAAAGCAGAAAAGGCTAACATTGTTATCTTTTTACAAAAAAAAAGCAGAACATGAGAGGTTTTTGGACCAATTTTGTGTTCTCCATTCTTTAAGCACCGGTTCGAGCACCGTTTAAGCACCGGCACCGTTTCAAAAGTACCGGTTTGGTACTGGTATGGGATAAAACCTAAACGATATCCATCCCTAATCACGATATACATTCAAAAATTTGCGATAATGATCTAACTGACGATATAATTGACACTAGAAAAAATACTTCACAACTCCACAACTTTATTAGTGCAAAAAAACAAAAATTTATGTATTTTCACTTAAACAAGCAGCTGTTTTTTTTATATCCATTAAGTTATATAAAAATTTTACAGTGCAAATGCTAATTCCTTGCTGACAGTTTAACCAAAAGGCATTTCCAGTGGAAATTGGCCGACATATCCTCAGCATAACCATGTATAATATCCACAAAACTTAAAAAGAGGTTATACACATAATGCTCCGACAATCCATCAAGCGGTGCAGGTTCGTAGCTTAGCAAAGTCGTACTAAAACATTTGACAGATTTTCGAGCGCCGTGTACATAAAATCGTTTCGAGGTCAGTAAACACAACCAGAGTTCATACATAAGGCACGCGGGATTATAAGGGGTACTGTTGATTTTCAGAAAAATCAAAGGATTGATTTCAAGTGTGCCATATTTTCCAAAAAACACGGTAATAACGACGGCCCGCTAGCATGCTCTACCAAAAATAGTGCTTTGTTGTGTATCTGACGGACGAAAGCTAAACCAGTTCCACACCACTGAAGTTGCAGCATTTTTAAAAACCAATTCTGGTTCATCTGTTTCATTCAACGATCTGCTTTCGCCCTTCTTCTTCTCCACCATGCTTTTACCGCCATGTGCGTATGAAAACAAAGGCACTGCGCATTTTACCCATATTCTATCGCGATATTTCATTTTCTTATCGATGCCAAACATTATACCGGTATTACCATGAACGGTATGACATGCTGTCCAGGATTGTCAGCCTCAGTATCCCAAAAAAGCCCTCTGTTATACCTCTAGGCAAATCGATCCGACCCAAACACCTCCAAACTCTTAATAGCTTTAACCACAAACAATTTTACTCAGCTGGAAAAACGGAAAAAATAACACATTTGTGGCAAGTAGCCCCAGTTGTGCACAAAAAGTTATATGTTACAAACATCATGCATAGAGTAATGTATTTTTCCTCTGTCATGATGAGGTAATTAGTGTAAATGTGATTTGAAATTTAAAATCATACTCTCTGCTTTCTGAGTAGCTGAGATTCTGGAGGTTTCTCTTTCGCTGAATTAAAACCCTTTTGTTTGGACAAAAAGATGCAAAAGAAAAAAAAAGCAAAGAGGAAAAAAAAAAAAGAAAAGAGACTTTCTCTGTTTTCAAACGAGGAAACAACAAAAGGCCCGGCAACATGTTTTAATTGTCACCATGGAAACCAGATGAATGAGCCGTTTGACTGGCCGGTAATGACGGCTCGCCATTCAGCCTTGCAGCGAGTCACGCGTGAGTTTGTGTGCGCGTGTGTTTCGAGTGTGTGTGTTTAGCTGGGAGGTCATTTGTACAAAGCAGGGAGGGCAACATATCTACATGTCTGCTGGGACAGAAAAAATACGGCGCGAGAACAGAGACAACAACTGCCTGTTATGTCTGCAGCATAGCAGCTAAACACATGCACATACTAATAACTGAGACGAGGAGAACAAATAAACAATCCCTTCAGCTTTTTACAGATTTCATAATTCACCACAAGTTGCTACTTCAGCTGTTTCAGTGTGTGATTTATATCACAATATTTTACAAAAAAGGAGAAAAAAAGTCAAGACTTCACACAGATTTCTGCAGACATCATCAATTCATCTTTAAAAGGTGTCAACAAAATATTCTTTGAGTTTGTATTTTTACTTTTTCAGCCCATTCTTCTTACAGACGAGTAAAGAAAAAGAGTGTGCTGGCTGTGGGAAGGTTGAGTGACAATGGGATGTCACTACTTCATGCCAGGTGACCTATGACCCCCTAAGAACCCTGGGAATTCGCTCATTCCAAGAGATTTCATGAAAAAAGTTTGCAGAATTCCAGAAAATGTGAGAAAAGCATGCACACTAATGCTGAACACGAAAGTAACAACAAATGTGTCTCTGTCAGTGTCAATGTGCGTGCTCCTTTTTTGTCTTTCTGTGTGAGGGCCAAACATTTTCAAAAATAAAGGTCAGCTTCTGTTAAAGAGGATAACGTGGTTTTGCAGATTAAGGCCAGAATTAGCTTTGATTAGATTCTTCTTTCTGGCCTGTAGTCAGACTTCACCCATGATGGAGCTCTCATGACTTTACAAGTATAAATGTATTTGTGCGCTTCTAACTCTACAGGAAGCTGGAGAGATCACACTATTCAGCTTAGAAACAAAGAGTCTTTATAGTGACGAGGGGTGGGGAGGGCAAAGAGAGAGAGAATTTGTTGGTACAGGAATGGTTGTGTTGTTTCTGTGTCGTCTGTAGGTTTGTTCTTTCAAAATTTACTTTTTACTCTTATTCCAGAGAAGTAAACTTGAGAACATTTCTGTGACATGGGATCCTGCACGGTGGTGACTGTATTACTTTTTGTTGCATATGTTATGTATCCATTGCCTTTTCATATGCATATTGAATTCATTTGTTTCGATAAAAAAATGACACCAATAAAGCCTTACTAAATCAGAACTAATGACATTCTCTGTGCTTAATCACAGAGTCAATGTGCTAATCATATCAGTGGTGTTTTTGTGCTGAAGTGTTCACCGCTGACTTACAGTCTTACTGAGGACAGCAGGTGCTGCTGAACAACACTTCCTCTGTTTTCGGCTTCCGCCATTGAGTGTGTGTGTTTGTGTGTGTGTGTAACTGGAGTTAATGAGAGAAACCGAAAGTCAGAGTGGGTTGATGCCGTGGTCTTCACCTACACTGCAGAGAGAACCAGGCTTTTATCTGACAGGCTTTTATCTCTAAATTTATGGTATTCTTTAATAAACATCCATTACCACGTCTTAGAAAAGACTTCCTGTTTTTTACTCTCATCCTGTTTTGATTCGCTGTTCCAAAGTACACTCACCCTGCTGGTTTTGATGAATTCAATCTCCTGAACATTTCCACCAAGAGAAAACCAAGCCACCGTGTTTTACAGCAAATGTGTAATACACAAATAGTCAAAATCCCCCTTCAGGAGGATTTTGAGGTTCATGTTTTTATGATATCTTTAGATATAGTTGCAATTTTACTTTAAAATATTTGCAATTGTATTTTTCATATTGTGTCATTTTCAGTTGTTGCTCTTTATTTAGGTTTATGCACCAAAAATATTTGGCCAGGTTTAAGAAAAGGTCTTCGTTTAGGAAGAAATAGACACTTTTACCACATTAATCAAGTTACAAAGCTCCATTTTCCTTTTCATTGGAGTTGACATAGTCCTACCCCTACAATAACTCCCAGCTCCTACACAAAACTGGGTCGTCTTTCAGATTTTAAGTCTGTTTTTGTGTAAAAGATGATATTTTGTATTGTGGATTGTGGCTAGTATAGTTCTTTTCATCGTTGTGCAGAGCTGTATACAGGACCCTGTACATCCTGTGTCCCATAGAGGTTAACATTCCCAATATTCTAGTTTATTCTAGCAGTCATGAGGAAATGCCTCAACATTAACGATGTGAAATGCCACTAACACCTGCAGTGTAATAACTGTGATGGGAGAAAAGGAAGAATTCATGTAATGTTGTTATTAAGCCACAGGGAGGACTGTTGTGTGTTTTCTTAAGTTATCATTTATAACTCTCATTTGTGTAACAATTATGATGAAGATCCTTGAACAATTAAGTAATGCTTGCCGTGATCGTCCACCAAAGCTATCCAACATGTTTTATTGCCTAAACTAGTCCTCTACTATTTTTATTACGTTTTAAGGCATGTCTTCTGGTTCCTGTGTGCTCCTCTGGGTTGTACACGAAGGCAAAAGCAGCCTATCACAGTGGCTGTTTGGGTTGGAGTAATTGTGAGTACTTTTACCTTGGAACATTTTTTAAGGCTAGTCTCTCGTTTGATTCTCGATTCCTTTTCTTTGCTCTTTTTTTTTTACCTTCTCCTCCACCTTTACCTCTTTCATCCAAAACACACACTCCTGCCCCTCCTCTTTTCTTTCTATTCCAACACAATGACAGAAGTGTAATAGCATAGCTGTGTGTGTGTGTGTGTGTGTGTGTGTGTGTGTGTGTGTGTGTGTGTGTGTGTGTGTG
>NW_005187430.1:1381337-1396615 GCF_000239375.1 Pundamilia nyererei
GTGTGTGTGTGTGTGTGTGTGTGTGTGTGTGGGCATCCAGCTCAGCGACCATGTAGCCTAAACGACAGACAATCTTTATTCTAATGAAGAAGGTGCCAAGGTCACAAAGAGAGCAGTGTGATGAATGGAGAAGACACACACCCACACACAAACCATGCGCCTGACACATTAATTGTGTACTTGAGCTTCCAGTCGATCTGCAACTGTAATACTGTGTGTTCTCTCTCTCCCTCTCACACACACAAACAGGTTAAAAAGGAGGCTTTCCCCTTGAGATGACTTTTACGCATTATTCTCATGACACACACTTAAACAAACTGTCAATGGAAATAAAATTTGTTGGCAGGTAAAAGGCAAACTGCAGCGTGTGTGATCTGCTGTCTGACCACTTTGAGACAAACCGCCACCAAAGCTCAATAAACAGAGTTTCTTTATTTCTGACTGCTGCAAAAGATCTTTAATCAAACCGCTTTGTTGCCTCTTTGTTCTTTGGTGTGCAGCTCTAGGTGGGGTTACTGTAGGAGAAGAACTGGGAAAAATAGGAAATGTCAGAGTATGTGTTTCTCCTGCGAATCAGTAATAGGTTTCCCACACCCACCTATGCAGACCTGTGGATTGGAGAATAACATTTAAAGGCGTGAGCGAGTAGAACCACAGAGGCAGTAGTTGGAAATGCGTAAGTCAAGGGTCGTAAAAAAGGTGCCGCTAAGAAACAGCAGTGTTTAAGTGACAAAATCAAATATTGAAATGGTGAGAACTGTTACTATTTTTTGTTTCAGCATTTACTTCACAAAATGATTCCCGTTTCATCTCAGGGAGAAAACTTCTCCAATAGGACTGCTTTGAATTCTGTTACTGCTGATCGCTTCAGTCTTTGCTTTTGTTGCTTTGGAGGGAAACTCTGCAAACATGTTTATAGCCAACCTTGGCCTGACATTGGCTCGATGCTCAACGTCAAACTACTTTTAGTTCTGTATTAGATTCCTGCTCAATTCTGTGTGTGTGTGAGAGAGTGTTAGTGTCAGGTTTCAGTCAGAAAGTGTTCCTGGGAAGCTGAGGGAGTCTCAAGAGAGATGAGATACAGCAAGCGAGGGAGAGAGCGAGAGAGAGAGGTAGCGAGAGAGAGAGAGAGAGAAAGAGGAGGAAAGTTGGCGAGATGCTGCTGAGTCGTGTCTCTTTGTTCTAAAGCAGATATATCCCCGACTTTATCAAGACTGACAGAACAAACGCACAGGAAACAGCCTCCCACAGGACACATAATCCACACACACACACAGATGAGAAAGAGTACGAGCACACAAAGACACACAGAGGTCTGATGTGAACACACACACACACACACTGAAACATATATAAGAAAATGTGAGAAAGTGCGGAGACACACATGCGCACATCGACACAAAGACACACAGCACGAGGTAGCGGAGATACAAACACACACTTTGCACATGTGCACATTTAGAGCGCAAAAACACGCACTGTTTACACGTGTGGAGCTCCAAACACATACATGGTTAAGCTCATACACTGTACGCACTGTGAAAAGAAAACACAAACATGCTGCCAAGGAAAGCATACGACAACAATGTGCACACATGTGCTCACACACAGACGAGAAAGACTCAACAATAACCTCGGGGAAATCATGGAAGGGTCCAAATGAAAGGTGCACAAGGTCAACCAACATATATATATATATATACACACCCGCATATAAAAAAAGGAACCAAGTGCATGTAGTCCCTTCTATTCCCTATCAGCTACAAACCAGACTAGATCTTTATTAAATTACACTTGACCATGTTTACATTTTGCTAGCACATATTCTTGGATTCTGCCCCTCTGCATAACACCCAGTTCAAAATAATCCTTATTTACTTCATACTGGGCAAAACAGGCACATACAAACTCTTGTCTCAATCCACTGAAGCTAGCTTTCTTCTGATTGGCTGCCCCTCATAAACAGAGAGGGCGCTTTGAGTACTCCAGGAGAGTAGAAAAGTGCTATATAAGAATCAGTCCATTTACCATTTACCCTATCTGAATAAAACTTTTTTACAAACTTCGTCACACATGCAAAGAGTATTGAAATCTATATACTTTTACAAAAGCATTTGTAATAAGTTCCAATTCGCTGGGTATTTATTATTTCCCTGCAAATGCAACGTTACATTCTTCATTTGCATTTTTTTGTAACCGAAATCAGTATCCACGATGGAAGTTTGTTTGACTCACCAATAAATATGCGATGAAGTATTTGAAAAAGTCTTGCAGGCCCAACAAAAACTGGCCTTAGTGTGTGGTTTTATTAGTTTGATAGAACTGGCAATGAGATTTCGCATGGACGGCCTGTTTAAGGTCATAGAAAAGCATCGGATTTGAGTTTGAAATAGGATTTTGATCGCGGATGATTTCCCACAACTACGAGAGATAGATATCAGTAACTTTGTTTCTTAGATTGCTTTGCTTTTTGCTTTTGCAGTCCTGTAGCTTACTTTACTTTGACAAACAGGTTCTAATGCAGTGGCTTCTCGATTCAACAGGTCTGGCAGTAATCATGCCTGGTTGTTGGCTTCAAAAATACTTACTTTTCATGTCATGATTATTTACTCTGATTTCAAATGTTCTTTGTAGTGTGTCCCAGGGGGACCATATTAGCGCTTGTTTGTCTTTATGCAGCACCTGCTGCTGAAATTTTCAGCTCTTCGAGCCTTGTGTGCCCTCACACTGTCCTCACAGCGGTCTAGGGCACAAACCTACAAGTGTGAGCAACAAAGCTATGTGAAACACTGTGTAGTCTGCATGTCTGAAGCAGACCGCTTGGGGACTATAAAAGTCAGAAGGGCAGACACAAAATTGTCGTACTTCAATAATAACTTGAATTTTTCATTGTTTTGAAATGTTGCGTTTTTGAACTTTTGCCTTCATATCATATTCTTATTGACTCAGTGGAGTTTCTGCTGCTGTCAGTGCTGCTGTTGAGACATTTAGCTGGTGATTCTTTATACATGGACGTATTATTGCACGAGTTCATGCATAATGTTAACTATTATTACTACTTAACTACTTTCTTTTGTTTTGTGTTGTTCTGATTGATATTACACTATATAGCCACACAAAGGGACAGGTAATGACTATGACACTGATGTAATGTTCTGCTGGGAAGCCTGGGGTCCGGGCATTCTTTTGGATATTATTATGACACCTGCTACCTGTTTAAACATTGCAGTCTCACAGGAGAAAGAGCCCAGATTCTTGAACGAGCCTCCAAACTACGAGGATCCTGACCCAATGTCCTTGTTGCTCAACAGCATTAGCTTACTTTAATGCTGTGGTTGATTGGGCTACATTTTCTGCAGTACTTGTAAGTGACATCCCAATGAGAAGATGCTGTTATTTTTCTTCTCATGGTGGAAGATGTGTAGGACACATATCCTCACGCAGTCCTCTGAGTCTTCATTGTTTATGCCCAAATAACATCTGGTACACATACACACATAAAAAACTCAAGAAGACAGACAAAAGTTGACTGAGTTGACTGAGGGATTGGAAATATACGGAGATAAGTGAGGAAAAACACACACACAGACACACGTGTGCACACACACACCTCCACAAAGAGACAGTCCCAGAAGACTTCAGTTCTCTGCTCATATAACAAGCAGCGACAAACGACAAAACGCGACATCAGGATGTATGAGCCGAGAAACGTTCGACTCAACACATCGTTTCCCGACACGTGGATACACACACACACACACGGCGAGCACACGGCAGACACACACCATGGCAGCAGCAGAGCTCTGCAGGTCTCTGGAGAGAAGAAAGGGGAGTATCAGTCTACAAAGAAAGAAAGAGGAGCATGTGTGTGAGTGTGTGACAGAGAGATTTTCCTGAGCTGCAGGAAGTTTCTTTTGTAGGATAAGGAGAGATTTTTGCTGTTTCAAAGTGGTTTTTTTAAACGATTTTCTCCTTCATTTCTCACCCGCATCCTTTTTCTTTTTCTTCCTTCTCTCTCCACCTCGTATTTACAGTCAGATTTTCTTTCTGCGTGCGTCATTTTAAAGATACAGAGGTCAGATCTGGAGCATCTTTTAGTCCCTTTCTTCTTGTTCCTCCTTTAATTGTTCTCTTTCCTTCGTGAACTTTAAGTCACACGTCAGCACATTCAGATTTTCAAGATGCTGTATTTGTTTCACATTTTGCTTTTCTCTTTCCATATTTTCTTTATAACTTTATGCCTGCTCCTTTGTACCCTTCTTTTTTCTCTTTCCTTATTAAATCCTTTAGCTTTCAATTCTTTCCTTTGTTTTACTTCTTTCTTTCGTTAAGTTAAGTTTTCACCTTCCTTTCTACTTTCTTTTCTTAGAGTTTCATCAGTTCTTCTTTTTTAACCACTGATTTCCTTCCCCTCAATGTTCCATCCTTTTCAGAGTTTGCAGTTTATTCTTCTTCTTACTTTTGCTTCCTCTTGTTCCATATTTAACATTTGGTCTTTCTTTCTTTTCTACTTTTCATCTCTTTTTTCCCATTCACTTCTTTCTTCCTCCATCTTAGTTATTACAGTAAAAGGGTTGGAAAACGTCACTATACAGATGTTTGCAGGAACAAAATACTTTTGCTTCTTTCTTCCAGTTGTTTATTCTTTTTTCCCCTTCTCATCCTCCCTCTCTCCTACGGAGGGAGGTTGGGAGCGTTAGGAGCACAGCGAGAATTGCAGCAACAATTACATGTGAAATTAGCCTCGCCTCATAGCCTGCAGTGTAATTCCAGCCTTCTGAGGCGTGGCAAAGTCATCTGTCTCTAATTAAAGATTTTCTTTCTCTCTACCTCCCTCTCTCAGCCTCCCTCTCTCTCCCTCTCGGGTTAACATTCATCTTCATTCATCCCTCTCTCTCTCTGAATCTGAGAAGATTTGGGTAAAACCTAAGTTATTGCAGGTTAGAATTTTTAGCAGTTAAAACTAATGATTTCCAACTTTACATCTCACATACATGCATATAATATTTGCTTTGGATTCTTTACTTTCTATTTTCGTTGTTCATTGTGTTCTTCTTTTAATCAGAATAGTCCTGTGCAGCCGTCTGTCTGACTTAATGAAAGACGCATACATCTGTGTTTTTCTTTAACTCGATATTCCACAATGAAACGGAATAAGACGCACTGACAGATAAAGTGACAGCAGAAAGAGGAGACAGAAAAACAGACAAAGCTGAGAGGATATAGGACTTAAGCCTTCTGTATGTTTCTCAGGCATGACTCTCTACTGGAATATAACCTAGACCGTGTGTGTTGGTGTGCTCAGCCTCCCGGTGAGGTTGTGTACTCTCACTGTTGCCCTCAGGGCTCAAGATGAAGAAACAGAGAGAGGAGCGAGAGAGGAGAGACACAGAGGACAGAAAGAGAAAGTGAAGCTTCTGTGTTTCCATCGTGTTTCTACAGGAGGCTTTCCTCTCCAGACAGACAGGATTGCCAGTTGTTTCTTCAAACGCTTAAAAGTTTGTTGTGTTTGCATTTTCCTTGCATTTATCCACGTTTTTGATACGCGACTATGATAACAACTTGTGTTAACCAAGTAACATTCTTAAAGTGGCAATTTTAGAAAAACACCACACTTTTGTTGACTTCAAATGAACATCTATGGGATGGCTGTAGCTCTGGAGGTAACACAAGTCATCTACCTAAGCTTAAGGTTCGTGGCTGCTTCAGTCTGAAGACATGATAGGCTGCAGACAAGACACCGAACCACAAACACACAATGTTACACTCAGAGCACTCGGATGTAGAAAAAAAGCGCTTGTATGAATCTGCATGAATGAGACGTCGCATGAAGAATTTTGAAAGGTAGAGAAGAAATCTGCTGTATTAGAACCAGATCATTTTGCTCTATGACAACACTGTAAATGGGATCTAGATGCTTATTGCTAGATCTCTGGATGCTTCACAACATCCAACAGTGACTAAACATAACAGACTGTATGAAAAAGTTACACTTTGCTCATTTTGGAAGGAAGCTGGCGACCAAGCCAAGCCATGAACACCTCATTCAGTTTGACGTCATGTGTCAAAAATCTCTGAGCATGGACAAGAAGAGAAAGAGCTTTGGTATTCCAATGGTATGGGAAGAGCCACAGAATAACTTTGATGACTGACTGACTGTTTAGTCAATATTTCTTAAAATTCCAAAACTAAATCATGTATCAGTTACCCTGACCTCTCATCAATAATGAGACCTGCTCAGATGAAATATATTTTTTAGGGTTTTCTGAGCTTCCTGCTTGAAAATGAAATGCCCAAACTTAATTGAGTATTTCTCTGCAATTACAAACTATGTATACAATCTTGGTATCAAAATAAAGCTAACACTTGTGAAATTTTATCAGAGGTGTAAATATTGCAGCAGATATTACTTTGTCAAAGTTACTGAGACTGGAACACAGAAAGAGTAAGTAGATTTTATCTTCGCCTACTTTTTTAATTTATTTTTAGCATATATTTAACATATCGTTATTTTCTAAATGTTAGAAAATTAGTTTTTTCTTGTTTTCCGAAAACACAAAAAAATGACTTAGGCACTTATGCTATGAAGCTAACGATATATATAAATTTAAAAATATGCTTCAGTTCACATTTCATTCCAGAAATTCAGTATCCAACATATAACCATCATCTGTGCAAAGATTTATATTTCTAAAGTGAAACAGTGAAAAATTACAGCACTGCCACGTTCACGTCACTTCAACAAATCAAAAGTCGCAAGGCTAAACCCCATGTGGGCCCAAATTTACTGCATGTAGCGTGTGTCCAGTCACGTGTCTGTAGGTGGGTCTTAAATGGAGGTTGTTGATGGAAATGACTCTGATGTGGCTAGTTAGCCGTGGTAACTGCTAATAATCATGAGGCTACCGGCTACCGGCTACCGGTGAAATAATGGAGGAAATCGGGACGGTAAGCCAATTTCTGTCTTAGCGCATTTGCACCACTTTGTGTTTTTGTGGTCGGGACCTTGTGAATCGGAATTGAATCAGTTATAGTGACGAGCCCTTGTAATAACTCTGAAAAGAAGTCACGGGCCTTACTCAAAGGGTTAAACTGCTTTTGTTTAGAAAAATAAAGACGTTTTATAGTCTTTTCTCTCCCTGCATCAGTCTGTGTTAATCATTTCTGTGTTTCTCCTTCTGCTTTAAAGCACAGATAACCAGACGACCAGCGAAAACACACTGCTTGTGTGTACAGCCTCAGACAGAGCTCGCACTCTGTCGCACCCACACTGATTGGTTTTGGAACCCAGTTAATGAGCAGGTGTGTGTGCGAGCGTGTGAGTATATAAGTGTGTGTCTGCAGCCCAGCGTTCCATCAGAGCACCATGGGCTATTTGAAATGAGAATTTAGCGGCAGGGATGCACACACACACACACCCTCAGTCCTGATAGCCACTGTAATTAGTTGGACTCCACTGGAACTCGCCACAGGGAGAGAGAGGAAAAGAGACAAAGAAAGAGAGAGACGGGTGGGGGACATGTGTGATGACTTAATGCAATGAAACAGTTTCACATAAAATCTTGAACTGAAATTTCTGATTTTTACCAAAGACCCTAAGTGTTAAGTATGCCTCCACTTACACTTTCTGTAACCGTTCCTTCACCTTCCTGCTTTCCTTAAATCTCATCATGTAAGGTCTCCATCGCACACACAGAAACAATATTGTTTAACTATTGTTATCAGAAAATGCCAAATTCAAGACCATCTCTTTGTATTTTCATGGTCTCCTTGTCCTCCTGTGTGACCTGCCTTTTCTATCTTTTTCTCCCACTTCTGGTCTCTCTTTGTCTCTTTTCTATTGGTGTGTATGTTTGCGTATCTATGGAATTGGCACACCTAGAAAGGCACCATGAATACTGAAAAGAATACATAGGTTTAGGAGGAACAAATGCATCCATACAGATAGCATTTCTCTCAGCAACACAATGCAAAAACACATGCTACATGCTACATTTGTGAAGTATTTATTTCATGTTCCTTGAAGATATTGACAAACAACAAAGCTACCTATAACAAGTATTAGCTAAAAACTGCCCAGTACTACGTAGGTCCAAGTAACCAAGATAGAAGTTTTTGCTGGATGAATACAAAGAATTAGGTCGAACTGGCTGAAACAAGTATCAACTGATTCTGAACTGCGTTTTAACAATCACAGCATCTCCAGTGCTTTTGTATTCTATTATGTCCTGCTGCAGTCCTACCTCCAGTTGTTTTTCATTAGTAATTTAAACTTTCACTGATACCCAATGTGTTTATATATGATAAAGAGACATCAAATGTGTGGGATGTGCTTTCACTTTATGTGTGTGCTTGCACATTAACTCCATGCTTTAATGTTTCCCTGTGTATTTTTATTAGCTTTGTGCATGTGTGTGCGGTGAGTGAAGTTATTTCTGTGTTTCAATTAAATATTATCATGGTCTGTGAAATGTCACAAACACACACACACACACACACACACACACACACACACACACACACACACGCTACTAGGAAAAGAGCACTAGCGCCGCCTCCTGTGGACTTGGCGACAGAACCTTGATCATCTACTGGCTGAGTTTGATGGGCCTTGATGTGTGATTGGTTGACACTCTCTACAAGGTCCGATGCTTGTTTCATCTCGCTGTGGGCCCGCGATGTACACACCAACACAAAACGAGGCACACACGCACCAGCTGGATCCACACAAACAGTCAGGGACACAGCTGAAACATGCACTGAAAAAAGTGAGCATCAACAGAGTACACATAACATGAACACAAACAGAAGCCTGCACGGAAAGATGAAGAAAAACCACACACAGAAAAATAATCACTTGGCTAAATAACAGGAGACAGAAGACAGAAAGGAGAGGGGAAGACATGGATAAAAGTTTACTGTGAAAGACTTGATCACATTCCACAGTAACTACCACTGTAACTAACCACTGTAACTAACCACTGTAACTAACCACTGTAACTAACCACTGTAAAGCTACTATCAGAATTTGTTTTGATCTTCATTTCACAAAATATTTCCATTTTGAGGAAGGGGAGGGGCCAACATTCACACACATTCCTACTGGATGCTTCAGAGAGCAACTTGGGATTAGTAACTTGCCCAAGGATACTTGGCATGCAGACTGGGGAGCCAGGGATCGAACTCTGGCCACCTTGTGCCTTTGGATCAGGGAACAAGTCCTGACTATCATTTGCACTTATGCACCAAAAAACAACTAAGAGTACCTGGCGTCTTGTGGTGCCTGAAGTCAGGTCCTTGAAGGTGCCCAATCTGGGAACTAGACTAACCTACTGAGGGAATTTAACATTCAAACAGTGAATGACAGTGTGACCAAATTATGTGAGACTGGGAGAAATAGCTTGTCTGATTTGAACCCGAGCAGTGTTTTGCTATTGGACTTCCATGGTAACAACTGTTTGTCTATAACAAACACTGTGTTTGAACACAAGGGTGTCCATAAATGCATGTAACACCCTAGGCCACAAGTCAATGAGCAATTTTGTAATCATGTTGACAGATCCATAGCCGTATGCTCTAAGCACTCTAGTGTCTGACAGAGATTGTCAACTCCCATCTCTGGCAGAACTTCAACAGAATTCCAAGGACAGCTGACAACAGAATTTCCATAAAGGATACTTTCTGATTCAGTAGCCTCAGAATCTCTGCTCTTTGCAGACGATGTGGTTTTGTTGGTCAATGAAGCCAACAAAACCACATCGTCTGCAAAACGTTTGCACCAGAATATGAAGTAGCTGGCATGAGATTTAGCAGCTGATAATCAAAGATCATGATTTTTGGTTGGAAAAGGGTGGAGTCTAAGTATTTCAGGGTCTTGAACACAAGTGATGGAAGATGGAAGTTTTTCACAGGACTGGAAAATTCATTGAAAAACTAAATACACCCCTAGAGAAAGCGAGAAGCAGCCACATATTGCTAATCAAATGCACTTAATTAACTGACAATATTATACGTTCACACAATGAGGAAAGACATCAGCAATCATCTTAGAGGAGCAAATGTTACTGTCCATGACTGTGGGAAGGCTTATAAAGTCTTTTCCAGAAAGTTTTAACTTTAAGTAACATTTTTGTATAGTGAAAAAGATTATTCACAAGTTGAGAATATTCAAGACAGGTACCAACCTTTCCAGATGTGGATTTCCTGTCAAATTCACCCCAAGGTCAGACTGTGCAAGGCTCAGAGAAATATTTTTAAAAAGCAAGCGCTACATCTCAGACTCTACAGGCCTCAGCAAGTTAAATATTCAAGTCCATGACAGTCCAGTTAGAAAATTATTTAAAAAGTATGGCTTGTTTGGAAGGATTCCCAAGAGAAAGTCTCTTCACTCTGAAAAGAACATGGCAGCAAAGCTTAGGTTTGCGGAGATTCATCTGAACAATGTCCTTTGAAGCAATGGACAAAAGACCCAAATTTGGCCATAATGCACAGCAAATTTTCTAATCTGATCTGATCCGATCATCCTGTTTGGTGAAAAACACAGCATATCAGCACAAACAACTCATACCAACTGTAAAACATGATAACGGAGGGGTGATGATTTGGGATTGTTTTGAAGCCACGGGACCTAGGCACCTTGCAGTCATTGAGTCCACCATAAACCCCTCTTGATAACAAAGTATTCTTCAGTCAAACGTGAGGTCATCTGTCTGACAACTAAAACTTTTTAGTTTTACTTGTCACAACACAACTGCGATCCCAAATGCACCCGCAGCTAAATGACTAAAAAAGAAAAAAAGATGAAAGTCCAGACCTCAACCCATTAAAAATGCTATGGCAGGACCTGAAGAGAGCTGCACATAAATGAATGCCTACAAATCTCAATGAACTGATGCAACAGTTTTAAGGAGAGTGGGCCAAAATAACCACATAATGAAGTGAGAAACTGATAAATGATTACATCAAGATACTGATGTTAAAGATGCTTCTACAAGCTACTGACTCATGGGGTGTACTTAGTTTTTAATTGAACTACAGAGAGTTTGGTGGAAACTTTATTTTTCACATAAATGTAGGGCATTTTTTTACAAATGTAAATATATTACTGTGTGCTGCATTCTATATATTATAGTACTTTTTTTATACTTAAAAGGTGGGCTTTCTCTCCCCTTAGAAACTTAATAAGCACTTTCCAGATGTTGACCACAAACTAGAAGGATTTTACATAAAAGTTTTTTTTTCTTCTCCAGATTCACTTATGTGTCTGGAACACTACACATATCTGTATCAAAGAGCACACAAACACTCCTCTCCTCCTTCCTCCCTGCTTTCCAAGGTTGATAAGTGCCTCACTCTAACATCACAATAAACAGTAGAGCCTCGGCCTGCCAAGGCTACTCACAGAACAACTGTCAGCCCAGCTATCCTTTTCCGGAGGACACACACACACACACAAAGACAACACAAAAATGCCCACATACACACTGCTTTTTCAGTTCCACACCACGCAAAGGCAAACACTCACACACCCACACCTCCCAAAAAACCCCAACTTTTGTTGGGCCCTGTTGTTGCTATGGTTACAAGGTCGAGTCCCCCCAGTATTCTAGGGGAGCACAGCGAGGTTCTTTAACGGTCACATGGAGCGAAAAAAAAATCACTGCAAAAACAAGAGGGTTAGAGCTGCTTTTCTGTAGGATACACACAAACTGAGAGAGGCAGGAGTAGTGAAATGTCCAAGCATTCATTTGTACTGCATGAGCATATATAACACTTGCTAATATAGCTCCCACATATTATGTGTCGTGTTCTTGTTAATAATAGTGAGCCTGTTATGACTGAATGTTTATCCAACACAGTCATAAGAAGGTTGGATGAAGTGCTCCCATAATAAATATGGATTGCAGTGGTAGTTTATATTAGATCCAGCTCTGTTTAGAGCCATAAGGAAAAGAGAAAAAAAACTGTTTTGCATGAATTAAAACTTCATTTCAGACCACCTTAGACAGCACAGAGGATAAACAGAGGCTCCCAATAGTAAAAAATAAATAAATAAATATTTTACAAAGGCAGCATGGTGACCTACAGCTCAGCACAGCAGGCGACACTATACATATCAGGGAGAGGGATCCCAGTGAAGGTTTTCAAAAACCCAACATCCATACTGGACTGAATCAGTCATAATGGAAATGCATTGACACAAAGCTTTAACCTCCTAAGACTCTTCCACGGCATGCATTTTTAATTTCTCTTTGATATGTGGGCATATTGGGGCTCGATTAATGTAAAAATAAAGAATTACCAGATTTGTTTCTTTTTACCTAATTTTTGTTTCTAAGAAAAATGAGAGTCACATATGAGGATATTCGTTATATCTACAGTAGCAGTATAATGTCCTCATAAGTAGATATCAGGCCCTTGTAGAGCAAAATTGAGAATTTTGGTCTAAATCACCCAAAATGTGATGTCCACATATGTGGACGCCAGGTCCTAGGAGGTTAAGGAACGGCTCCAGGTATTGTGCCATCGAGATACCTGAAGAGTCAACACGTACTCACTCCCAAAGTGTAACATTTTACACTAGGTGACAAATCGTCGGTATATTACGCTTCTGCTTGCTGCGTTACTGTTTATCCATTGTGCTCATACTGTCATCGTATCAGCAGGGGTGTATATAAGCACCATGTAAAATTGAAGTAGCAAGCTATAATGTAAACAGTCTGGGAAACCCAATTGAGGAGATAAATTTATGGCTGAACTGAAGAAGGAAGAAACAGAAGTAACTTTTCCTTGAAAGACTCATTTGGTGGAATTGGAACATGAAACACTAAAAAAAAATGGAGGTTCAATCAGGTTTCATATTCCTGGACCCAAGATTCCAAAAGAGGCGTAAGCATTTAAATTTTCAGTTAAGTGAGCTTTGAATTACATAAGTGCGAAGAAAGATACTGATGGGAGGTCTGAGGATATCTGCACGACCATCTTACCCAGGTTATTATACTATTCCAAGCACTCTCAATTGAAATAAACGATAAGCAATTCAATCAAATGGGACAAATTAGTATCACAGTATATTTGGCAAGGGAAAAAAACGAGAATAGGACTTTAAACCTGCATACTGGAAAAGAACAAGGGAGAATTTGCATTACCCTGCTTAAAAAAGGAATATATTTCAGACTTATTCTGAAACTACTGTGCAAAGCAAGATGGAAGGAAACTGAAGAACACTTTACTGGGTATATTCCAATTCAAGCATGGCTGAGTGATAAAAGACTGATCCAAAAACTAATGGACCTGGGTAATAAATGGATTAATTTATCTGTGAAAACATGGCAAAATATTATCATCAAGGTTAGGTTGATAGAAGAGATAAAGAAGCTACTGACACGATATTGATTTTGTACCTAATAAATTATATGCAAACCATAAGCAATGGACCATTAAGGGTCTCTCCTTATATTATACCTTTTTTAAATAAAGTGACACTGTGCAAAGTGTGGCTTTCAACTGAAAAATGTTAAAAAAGAAGTAAAAAAAAAAAGATTCCTCTTCAGATTCCTCCAGGTGTGCCACCACCTTAATAGTTTTAAGGAAGAGATTCAAATAGCACTCAACAGCTTAATAAAAGTGCTTTTCAGTGCCTATTAGGCAGACTGGTGAATATAGAAGGGAATCAGTACCTACATAAAGCAAAAATGGCAGAGGGAAGCTAGTTAAATTCAGTTTAGTTTATATAGCACCACAACAACAGTTGCCTCAAGGTGCTTTATGCCAAAGACACTACAATAATATAGAGAAAACCCAACAATCAGTGGAATAAAAAGAAATCTGTTTGCAAAACTGAGCTTTCCAATGGAGGATTGAGAATAACATGTTAAGGCTCGCTGGGGTTGTTTGGTGTGAAGAGTCTTCATGGATATTTCATTACTCCGATCCAGAGGTCACATCACTCAAGCTCTTGCAACTTCCTTTAATGTCCTCCCTTCATTTATGCCAGTTTTATTTTATTAGTGCGATTGCTTTATTTATTGCCACATGTTGTTAAGTCTATCTTTGAAATCATGCCTAAATAGACCTCTGCATTACTTACTGTACCTTATTTATCTTCGTTTTATATATTCTGCTCCTGCGAACAATTCTGGAGAAGAAACACTTTAAACTTTTGGTGACTTTCTGCCAAAATAATGTTTAAATAAACTATTTTTCCTACCACTAGGCTGAACTAATGCCATGCTAATTCACGTAATGGATACATTAAGCCAAGGAAAATGAAAAGTACATCTGCCAACACTCTGATAACAAAGAGATCCGCCTGTAATCAGATAACTGAAACAGTGGTGACACTCAGCTGTGCACATCCGTCAGTGCAGCAGCACAAGTGGATGTGTCCCTGTTGGGCTGAGCAGAGAAATTATCGTCTTTGTTTCTAGAGACTGTTCCCATAGATTTCAATTTAGGATTCTTTGAGTGCTGTGTCCCTCTCTTTTAATGTCTCTGCTTAAAGCAAGTCAGAAATCACAGTTTTACACTCGTCATCACTAGTTTTCCAACTAGCCACTGGTTTAAGCTTAATTCTTAGAAAATCAGCAGTCACATGGCTTCATGTTCCTGATTGTTTGGATTACAGCATGAAGCTTTAGCCTACACAAAACTATGCTGTTATCACTATCTCTACTTTTAAGATTAGGCTTAAAACTTTCCTTTTTGCTAGAGCATATAGTTAGGGCTGGATCAGGTGACTCTGAATCCTCCCTTAGTTGTGCTGCAATACGCGTAGGCTTCTGGGGGATTCCCATGATGCATTGAATGTTTCTTCTTCAGTCACCTTTCTCACTCACTATGTGTTAATAGACCTCTCTGCACTGAATCATACTTCTTATCAATTTCTGGCTCTCTTCCACAGCATGTTTTCTATCCTGTCTTCCTTCTCTCACCCCAACCAGTTGCAGCAGATGGCCCCGCCCCTCCCTGAGCCTGGTTTTGCCGGAGGTTTCTTCCTGTTAAAAGGGTGTTTTTCCTTCCCACTGTCACCAACGTGCTTGTTCATAGAAAGTCATATGATTGTTGGGTTTTTCTCTTTATGCATTATTTTAGGGTCTCCCTTACAATATAAAGCACCTTGAGGCAACTGTTGTTGTGATTTGGCGCTGTATAAATAAAACTGAATTGAATTGTTATGCATTTATTTTTGTTATATATTGTTACGGCCCTAGCAGGGCCTCTCTCTCTCCTGAGGGTGCCTGTGTGGGCGTGTCCCACTACCTCCTGCCTGAGGTGCC
>NW_005187430.1:1399119-1425859 GCF_000239375.1 Pundamilia nyererei
TTGCCTCCCTGACTCCTTTTTCTGACCCGGTCACTTTTGTTACTTCCCCCTCCCCGCCTAGACCCCTCAGGGGAACGTAACAATATTTAGAAAGTTGCAGTTAATTAATATTTTCAAATTGCCTTTATCATTCTCTGTTTCTTTTCAATTCATCATTTATTTATTTGATCAGTATTTCAGCACCCAAAGACAGCAAATCAGAGTACTATAAAACAGTCATAAGCAACAAATCCCCAGGTTGGAAAGCAGAAAACACCGAAATTTTTGCCATTAATGCCCATCTATTACTCAGATGAATGACTAATCCCTTCGGTAGGGGTTTGATTACACCAGTAATGATTTTAATTGAACACTTTAATGAGAAAATGCTTTGTTTAAATGCAGAAATTCAGGTAAATGAAAGACAGTGCTATCTACAGCCATAAATATACAAGGAAAATACAAGGATACAAAGTTGTTGGGGCACAAGCGCATTTTATAACTGCTACATGAATGCAGTGGATTCACTGTCATGGTATTTTTACAGTTTGAACACAGCACAACAACCTATATAAGATACAAAAGCCCTATATGAGCAGCTTACAGTATACAGGCCTGTAGACCTGTCTCCGTAAGTCTCAGCGGTGGAGAGGGAGAGAAACAGTATAAGAAAGCGACCTTGGACCGGGCGAGGAGACGCTGTTGAGCTCCGCATCAATATTTTAGCGGTAGAGTTGACACATCAAAAAAAAAGAAAAAAAAGAGAGAAAGACAAAAGAAAGAACGAGGGAGAAAGGAGAAGAAGAGAATGCCCAGCGATTCCAGAGTCATCCAATATTCATGCACGCATCATCGCTGCCATGAATATTCATATGGAGATGAATATTTAAGTGCAACTCCTATGGAGAAATTAGGTTCATCTTTACACTTATCAATAATTTGCAGGCCAGGTGAGTCTCATCGGCCACTAAATAAGTCATGTCTGCACGCACGCACACAGACGTTTGAAGGATGGGAAAAAGAGTGGAAAACAACACAAAGTTACATGTCTGCTGGTTCGCAGCAGTGCCTTGTGGGTAAGAAGAGAAAGAGATGTCAGCAGTTTGATCTCCAAAAACAGAGTATGTGCACGCAGTTTATCTATTACCATTAATGAATATACATGCGTACAGTTGCATGGTTGACACACACGTTAACTCCAAAATGTTAAAATGTCCAGCACCAGTAACACTGCTTTGTTTTGGTTATTGGTCTTTTATGTCCAATGTGAACTATCATGTACCTATTTTTAGTGTATTTTTTGCACCAATCCCTCTGATCAAATATTTAGCATCTAGCCAGAATAAGCCGGGGTTTTTGTTTACTGTGGTTTGTAAATAAAATAAGCCAGTTTAGATCCATTTCAATACTTTATTTAGTTGCAGCTCACAGTGACAGAAGCTCTTTTGACAATAGGCAGTATTTCACAAATGAGAAATATTACTGCCGTTAGAAATACCCCTAACCTCCAACTGAGAACTAAAATGAAATAATTAATCACTACGAGCACTGTGACATGAATATTGTACAGCTGAGACTGTGAAGTTAAAAATTTAGTCAAGCCTGATAATGTAGAGCCTAGCCCAGGAAAGACTGTGAAGTGCATTAAACTGGAACTGGGAGTGGATTTAGGTCCACAAGGTTCCACTCCTTGGAAAAACCCACCTAAAGTTTTTGCCTCGATTTTTAATCCACCCAACCGTTTTTAATATTTCCAACCTGACACTAGTGAAATTAACACATTGATTCATGAACATCTGCCAATTGAGTGAATCTGAATTGTACACACATGGCACCAGCTCACACATACCTCATTATTTCATTTACTGTCTCTCAAAATATGACTTACTTATACTTTTTAAACTGTTACACAGTTTAGGAACAAGTATATTTTTATTCGATTCCCCTTTTCGTGTGCGTGCGCGCGCCTGTGTGTGTTTGTAAGCATTTAAAGGACAGAAGAGCGCAATTCAGAAATCTCTAATCGTAACACATCCTGTTCTTCTGTGTTACTCATCTGGTGGCAGTGATGTCATTACACAAACACACAATCTCTCTCTCTCTCTGTCACACACACCCTTCTCTATGATATGGTTATGAGGGAGGCTATGCCTTGTAATCCTATTCTCTTTGGTGAGGATGAAGACGGGTGTATGTTTGTGTGTGTGCCTGGCTAGAAAAAGGAGATCTGAGGTGGAGGGAGGATTAGGGCAGGAAAGAGGAAGCCAGCCAAAGTGGGCGGGCATTATTTGCCTCAAATACTTATATTTTCTACACAGTTACATGTTTTCTTTTTATATTGAGACTGAAGTCAGTGCTGCTCCTCCATGATGGAAGCAGAGCAGCCGATGGGCCCTTTGTGAATGTTTGGAAACATGTGAAGTCTTTCTTGCCAGGTAAAGTTGCAATAGTGCCTTATCTCCATCACCTCCTGTTTTTTATTATACAAAACAATTTGAAATACTTTACTTATTCATCGCATATTTGGGAATTTCATTTTTTATTCTTTACTATGTCTAATTTTTTATTCTTTTTCTCTTATTAGAAGTTTGCTGTGTGCCTCCGTGTCACATCTATAGCACAGAGTGTGCTGAACTAGATGAGAAAGTGACTCCAAACTGAGGCATCCAAGAGTGTCATAATAGGACCGTGCTGTGCCAGTTGTGAGCTATCTTATCATACTATAAAAAACTGTACAAAATCTTTGCACATCGCTGAATGCATCAGCTTAAAATGAACATACTGGCTGTTGAGATTGATGTAGCAACTGTAGCCTCAGCCTATTAGTTAGTGAGATCAGGTTTTGTGAACTCATCCTAACTCATCCTCCTTTCTGACACTAATGGGACCATCATTTACAAACTGAACATCATGTTGCATTCAGAAAAACTTGAAAGACTCTAGTTTACTGAGGTCTTAAACAAAGACTCTGAAGGACCATAGACATCTATACGATTAGAGTTCCTTCTAGAACCAGAGAAGTCAACCCTGCGGCCATATGAAAGAGTCCAAGCACTTGTACATTGGCTTTTCAGACCTGGAAGCTGCACTGATGTTTCAGTATATGCCTGCAGCCAGAGATGGGCAGTAACGCGTTACAAGTAACTGTTGCAAAAACGGTAATTAGATTGCCGTTACTTTCCCGTAGTAACGCTGCGTTACTGCGTTACTAAAACCCTGATTTTTTGCGAGAATGTCTCACGACAGTGACGTAAGCGAGTGCGCCGTTGGTGACAACAACTGTGTGCAGATCAACAATGGATCACATATCGATTGTGGGAGAGAGTATGAGCGTGCAGCGTTTAAAGCGTGGAAGTACTGACCTTACTTTGAGTTTCATTCCATAAAAAGTGACAAAAACATTAGCGTCCGTTGTGCGTGGGAAGAAAACTTCTTTTTACAGCGAAAAAAAACCCTAAACTTCCGAGCAAGCTCCGAGTGCGCAACGACGTAATGGGAAACTCACAGAGAAACTCGCGGATTCTTCAACTGACCGCGGCACACCTGCACCAGGGTAAACCTCCGCCTACCCCATTCCTGCTTTACAGGTGAAAATAGAGCAACAGGACCGCTGAGTCTTTGACTTTATTTATTTTCTGCTGTGTTTTACTTGCATCTATTTGAAAGACTGAGTGTAAACACAAAAACCTATTTTATTTTATGTGCTGGAATGTGCAGAAAATAGGTTTAAATGTTAAACAAATTTTTTCAAGTCAGAGAATGTTGCATATAATTTTATTTTTGCTTGATGCATAAAGTTAAAAGATTAAAACTAATAAAACAAGTTAAAAAAAGAGACTTTTCCATTTGATTACATTTTGTATGATGGATTATGTAGAAAAAGTAGAATTGGGCTGAGAGATCTATCACTTCATCACCTATTCAGGTTGTAAATCGTGTTTTTAAAAAGTAACTAAGTAACTAAATAATTAATTACTTTTGAAAATAAGTAATCAGTAAAGTAACGGGATTACTTTTTGGGGAAGTAATCAGTAATTAGTTACTGATTACTTTTTTCAAGTAACTTGACCAACACTGCCTGCAGCCTACTTCTTAGGCTGTTTTTTTTTTGACCAATAGCCTTCATCTCTAAGTATGTCTGTTTTTTTGTTATATCACTAAGTTCTTGCTGACAATGATTTAAAATGCACAAGGCTACTCTATTCCAACAGGGCACATGTTCAGTTTAACACTGATAACTTACACTACATTGCTAGCACAATCACGCATCAATTGGGTACAAATGTGTACACTGTGAGGGCAGACAGTAACTTGATTACTTGTTTTTTCCAACCAGATTATGAAGAGTAAGTCACACACTTGTTGCCATGTCCCTCCGATGCAAACTGAAAAGTCCAGACTTGCAGGTTTTATGTGCACATTAAGTCTGCTTAAGAATATCAAATAAAGAATATCAATTGTTGCAGACCTCAAAAGAGTCCACAGAAGGTGCAGACTTCAATGAGTTCTCTGAAAGGATTACCCCTAGTTACACTATTATGGACACTGTAATGTAAAGGGAAGCATCATGGCAGTAGTTTGATACACAGAAACAACCATGGTACATTTCATCTCAATGCACAGTTTTCCTTCATGGCCCAGCGCCCACAGGCTGGATATTTGGAAGAAGCATCAGTCGCACTGGATGCAGAAGTGTCATGTCTATTCACATGTACTGTGAGTTGGTGAAAGTAACACTATTTACCTTGAAGAGGTGATGTCTCTGCTCTTCTGACAGCATCAGCTGATGACTGTCTGTTACCATGGCGTCCATGTCCATCAGCCAATCCCACAGCTCCTGGTATTCAGCCTCAAACTCCTGCAGACTGACAAAAGGAAGTGAGAGAGAAGAAAGAGTTAAACTGTTATAATTAAATGTTTGTTTTGCTATGATTCATCTTGTCCATTTTATTATTTCTTTTATTATTGTAATATTTTTTTGTCCTCCGGCAAAGGGAAACGTGGATCTTGTTATATTGATAAAACACATGTCTAAAAACTGACTGACAGATAAAGTTTGCTCTACAGAAAAAGACAACAGAAGGCAAAAAGAAAAAAGTGTCAAAAAGCAAAACTAAAATGCTGTTCCAGGGAGTATTTCATCACATTTTACAGTTGTGGTCATAAATTTATAAATCATGTGCTTGAATGTCATGGTAAATTTGGGATGTTATAGAGTTGGTTCACAAGTTGAATTTATTTTGAACTCAAATCCAACACGGTCAGAAATACGTATATATACACTCCCATTAATATTTGGTTAAATGTCCTTTACCAACTTGCTAGTTTCATATTAATGGAGAGAGACAAATTATCAAACTAAAATTCAGAAAAAAACACATGACATATAAGTTATAGATTGATTTGTATGTCACGGAGTAAATAAGTATTTGATTACCAAGCAAAACATGACTTGTTGGAGAAACTGTTGTTGGTCTCCAGGTTTGCACACATGTCAGGAGGGCTTTGGTCCTCTCCTCTTTAAAGAAACCCTCTAAATACTTTTTGGTTCTTGACTGCCACCTAGCAACTTGAAGCTTCAGCTTCTCCACAGATTATCTGAAGGATTGAGGTCTCTAGACTGGGTAGGCCACTGCATGACCTTAATATGCGTCTTCTTTTGCCACTCCTTTGTTGGTTTGGCAGTATGTTTTGGGTTACTGTCATGCAGGAAGACCCATCCACAACCGATCTTCAGTGAGGCTGAGGATAGGCGGTTCTCATTCAAGACTTTACGATACACTGGCCCCTCAAAGCGGGGAAGTCGCCCTGTACCCTTAGCAGAAAACCAACCCCAAAGCATAATGTTTCCACCTCTGTGCTCGACTGTAGGGATGATGTTCTTTGGGTCACACTCAGGAATTCTCTTCCTCCAAAGAGCCAAAGAGCTTGATTTTGTTTTCATCTGACGACAACACTTTCTCCCAAGCCCTCTCTGAATCCTTTAGATGTTCAGTGGCAAACTTAAAATAGGCCTGGACATGTGGACCTTTTTAAAACTTATAAATTCCATGAGCAGTAATGTCAAAATGTTTAAGTTGCCTTAAACATTTTAAGTTAACACAAAAAACCCACTATGTGTTTGTTTCCACTCACAGGTATATTATTAAATAGCTACTGAGAAGAGAGACATCCTGGATACACATTTTGGTCGAACCAAATGGCAAAGTTTATGTTTAAAACTTTGTGATGATTCAGAAAAAAAAACATCCATGCTCCTGCTGACATCTTCAGCAACTGTATGGGTGTCTTAGAAAGATATTTAGATATTGTGTTCATGACAGTTTATACAATCAGCACCCAGGCTGTTTAAATTTTAATTTTGTAAAACTGTATTCAGACGTGGTTAATATTGTAGGGTCTTTAGCTTACAATATACAATGCCTCGAGGCGCCTAGACGCTACATAAATAAAACTGAATTTAACTGAACTGAAAGTGTAGTACGATAAATAGTCTTACACCCTCACGTCTTCTGTCATCCCCCCACTTCTTGCTGCTTCTTCCCACTCCCTTCCCCATTCTCCTTATCCCAGATTTCACCCCCACCTCTCTCCATTTCACCTCATTTTTCCGACCTCTCAATGTCATGGCTTTGCCTCCCACATCCTCCTCTTGCCCAGAATTTCTCCTCCACCTCTCTTTTTCCTGTTTCCTCCTCCTTTTCTTGTTTCCTAGCACTTTCTCTAAATCTTTCTACCTCCCTTTTTTTCTCTTAACATCGTTCCTTTCCTTACTCTCTAGTTCTCCCTCCCCTTTTTCAGCTCACTCCTCCCACTATCACCTCCCTCTTCCCCTTCCTAACTCATCCTCTCACCTCCCCCTTCCCAACACAGGATCACATCAAATATTTATGCTGCTGGAACAGGGGCCGATTGCTCAAACACGCGCATTACTGTCAGCCGTTTTGTTAAGGTGCGTGTGTGTTTATTATTTATATATTCACTGGCTTTCGGTCTCGGCGGGGATCGCCAACATGTTTCTCAACATTAGCGGTGAAATTGTTTGGAATTCTCCGGTCGCTGACGACGACAGTTTGACAGCTCTGTCAGACCCACAGTATTTCCACAGTGACTCGCACACAAGCACACACACATGCCAGGCAAGGCGACCACACATTAAGAGGTGCTCTCTGAAGCACACACATGAAAATCACTCAAATACACAAACACACACTTACTGAAAATCACAGTTACCCAGAAAGCCGCATACATATTCATCACTAAAAAAAGGAAACACACTACAATTTGATGTTCCATCAAAGTAGGGAGAGTAAACTATGAATGAAATTATGAAAAAAACAACAAATAGAACAAAAACTCTTTCCCATTGTCTCCTACAAGCTACAAAATTCAAACTATTAATATCTTTGGAATGAATGCATGCATTTATGGGCCTGAATCAGAATACTTTATTAATCCCTGAGGAAATTATATACACGTACATATTTTTACATCTGTTGTTTTGCAATATAGAGCCAATAAGTGAGTCTTAATCAAGGGGCAACCTCTGAAGCTGAAAAATGAAGCCAATGCTACATGCATACAAAACTGCAGTTCTACTCACTTTTGGGGCCCAGCCTCAAATGGTTTGAAGTGACAATTTCATATTAAAATGCCCAACTTTACAACCTTAAATGTATATTTACAGCTTGGCACAAAAAATGGATTTAGGATAGGTTCCCTCTTCATAACTTCTGCGAATTTTGAAATCATCATTGACCTGAATACTGGAGTTGGGGGCGAGGTGGCAATTCCTGACTGGGACACCTGTTTGACTACAGGTCGTAGAGTACCTGAACAGTGTCTGTAGACAAGGCCATCACTTCTATTTAAACTACTACCACAGCAATATGCTTGCAACCAAACACAGGGAGTTTTTTCCAACTGGTTGGGCGATACAGATTTTTTCCCTAAACAGGGACAGGTTCTTGCCAGGGGATCACTAACCAACCTTACGTGACTGGGGCATTAGCAATCATTTTCACAGTGTGTGGCATCAAACTCCAGCAACCACTCGCAAACAGTCAGAGAATACTCGTTGTTCCTTCAAGACCGGCCATATGGTTTCAGACCAGTCTCTAGGCCTGCATGACTGGGCATTATTCATTTGATGCTACACTGTCACCATGATGTTCACATGTACAAACTGGAGGACAAGTTAGCATCACGTGGTTATTGGTCATGTGTTTTCAAAACCTTAATAAAATTATACTTCCTGCATCTTGGAAAAGTTTACTTCTGCTCCCACACATAAAGAACTTGTAACTATGGCATTTTCTGAAATATTTATCATGTTAATTGCTTCTGTCATCTCAAGAATACTTATGATTAATAACCACTTTAACCTTTCCTCATGACTGAGAGTTTTGCATGTAATAATTTTGTGTTATTTTGCACAAACTTGTTCCCAAAGCTTTCTGTTCTTATCCTGTTCCCCACTTTTCAGAAATGACCTTAGTTTATTCTGTGGTTTTTATATCCATCACAATTTCGAACTTGTCCCCATTTTCTGTTTTTACTTTCTAAAAATTGTTTTCTTCATCTTCTGCGGCTTTTTTCATAACTCCCTTTTCCTGCTCACGGCTACAGAGAAATAAAACAAGATTTGCCAACATTTTTCCACCTGTTCCTCCTAACTCCCCCCACCTTGATCTTCTGTTATTTTCATCCTATCCTTTCCTCACACCTCCTGTCCTCCACTGAAAGTGATTCTCCGTGAAATAAAAGCTAAACCGAGGAGAAAAAAGCAAAGCAAGCAAACGCTGCTTCCTTCCCCCAGAGGCGGTGTTCCTCATTATGCGCTGAGCAGAGCGGCCCTTTACTGACTAAGACAGATGAAGCAGATACAACACTCGTACAGATTGTTTTCTCTTGTCGTTTTTCCACCTCCCCTCCTCTCCTCCATTTCCGTCTTGTTCTCACACTAATGTTAACTAAATGCTTTGTAAAACAGTATCTCACGGGGGGTGGAAGACGAGAAAACAGACAAATCGGAAAGGAAGGATCGACGAGGCGCCACTGTGGGGCTGCGTTCAACACCGGGATGGTTACGGAGTGTTTGAAGTGTCAAGTTCGTTTTCTGTCACACTGCGCTTACGGAGAGCACAAGAGTATTATAGAGAGCCTTTCTGACATTCAGTCACCTGAGGAAATTTGAATTATAAGGATCTATTATTCATTTCTACCTCAACATAATTCCAGTCAACACTGGATATAAAAAAATAATGTGGATAGAAAGTGTGCAAACCTACAAGGAAAAACATACTGATATCTACACTAGCTATCCAGACATTTTTCAATAATGAAATAAATGTGCATCTGATGAGATTAAGTAGTTAAATGCCATGTGTTTCAGTGTAACACTGACCTCTACACATCCTATACGTCTGTATTTTCTATTTTCTACCCAAACACAACAGAGAATGGCACACAGACACTAAGCAAAGGAATTTGTTGGGCCCAGCTTCAATCTGCAATGAAGGGAATATGACAGGAGTGTCCAACTCCAGGCCTCGAGTCCCGGTGTCCTGCAGGTTTTAGATGTGTCCTTGATCCAACACAGCTGATTTAAATGGCTAAATGACCTCCTCAACGTGTCTTGAAGTTCTCCAGAGGCCTGGTAATGAACTGATCATTTGATTGAGGTGTGCTGACCCAGGGCGATATCTAAAACCTGTAGGGCACCGGCCCTTGAGGCCGGGAGTTGGACACCCCTGCACTGTGACAACCAGATGGACAAGTTAATTTTCCTGTGTGATGCTATGATAGATGTTGAAGTTCTGTACTTCTTTGCCTCACAGCTCCAGATTCCTTCCGTATGTCCTTCAGTCAGTGTTGAGTTTTATGTGAGTGATGTGAAATACATGCTTTTCAAAATAACTGCTGTAACATAGCTAGTGTCCTCTATTTTACAGGGTTTACTAACCCTGTAAAAATTTCAAGTTCTGAGTTTCTGTCTTTCCTTTCTGGTATTTTGTACACAGCTGTTTGAATAAAACTATATGGTGATATACAGCTAAATGCTCCGATATCTGGCCGTGAGGCACTGTTGAGACACCTTGCTATTGATTATTGGTGTAAAATAGCAGGTGATAGTCCACCCAACTGAAACTTAAAATGTCTTCATGAGGGTCCTAAAAAATATATTGGAATCTTTCATTTTTAAATACTTTCTTACTGATTTACTCTTTTATGTATGTATATATATATATATATATATATTTTAATGATCTGTGGTGTCATTATTTTGAGAAGTTCTTTAACTAGTATTGTATTTTAAACAGGATTCAGGATAGATACCTTGTTGCTAACTAAAACACTCTCGGTGTCTTTCAGGCTTAAATGGACAGATTTGTTATCATACTTCACTTTCTACTTCCCTTTCTCTCTCTCCCTGCCGCCTGCTGCTGCAACGCCGATAGCGGCTGTAACTGCTGTCTCTAATTCATCATCCTCCATACAGCAGAAAGAAGAGAGCAAGGGACATAAGGCAAGAGGAGGGAAGGCAAGGCTCTCAGAGAGAGAACGAGGAAGAGGAGAGGAATGGAGAAAGAGGAAACTGGAGAAGGTAACAATAAGATGAGAAGACAGATATTCTAAATAAATAAAAGTAAAGAAGAGGATGGGAGTGGTGCATAGAGGAAGGCAACAAAGTAGTTACACTGAGAGAAAGGATGCAAAATAAAGCAAGGTGAGCAGGAGAAAAACATGAAGAGAAACGAAGAGATAGCAGAAGGCCAAGAAAGAGGACACAAAGCAGAGGTCAAGGAAGAGCAACTGGGAAAGAGCAGGAACAGAGGGTGAGGAGGAACGCAGAGAGCGATGGAGTGAAGGAAGAAAGGATGACAAGAGAGGAGGATGAAGCGATAGAATGAAAGGTTGAATGAGTCATATTGGCAGCCGTCACCTTTCAGTCAGAGACTCTGCTGGATTTATGAGGTGATTCACTGGCACTCGCCCAGTCTAATGGATTCATCCTACAGAGACATTAAAATCGAACTGTCGATGAAGAGCAGCGCAGAGGCCCGTGCTGATATTCACACACTTCTTCATTCATCCATGCTAACGGGTTCATCCTACGGAAACATTCAAATCAAGTTGTCCACAAACAAAACCCGGGTGCTTAATCAGTCATTCACTCACTAATTTATTATTTTATTAATCTTGGAAAAGAGCGTGGTGCACAAGTTTAATTTATTTAGACTTTTGTGGACTAAAAACACTGACTAACACGTCGTACAATAGGAAAGTTCCCTAAAACTAAACTAAAAAAAATAAAACTAAATGTGAAAAAACAATTTAAGTTAACTAAAATAAACAAACTGAAATGATTTCGTCAACTTGGAAAACTAAATAAAATAAAACTATAGATGAAATGTTCTTAGTCCTGTTTGCCTGACGAGGCATTGATGGACGAGTTTATTGAGACTGTGAGTCAACTCATTTCAGTTTAATAGCAGTACTGATTTTCCTAAATCTTGCCTCTGACATACAGTATGCCCTCCATTACGTTAACAATTCAAATGATTAAAAATAACACTGAAGCTAATAAAAACTGAAATAAAACAAAACCGTTTCAAATAGTAAAAACTGAACAGAAACAATGATTAGTCCTGAAAAAGATCTAAAATGCCATCTTCAGCTACCAAATGGTTGTAGACAGCCATCAAAAGTCTGTGGTTAAAGTAGAACTGGATAACAGAGTTTTAAGGTGGGATCACTGTTGCCTCACAGTCAGAGGGTTCTGGATTCAGACCTGTGTAGGGTCCTTCTCATTCTTACATTAAGTTCATTCATCCATATATTTACAAAGTCTAATTCCTCTCTCTGTTTCTCTTTTATCACAAAGTCATTAATTCCTGCAAAGTCAAGTCACTCAGTCATTCAGTTAAACATGCATTTGCTTTCAATTCTAATGTTAGTCCTTCGTGTATTCATGTTGGACTTTTTAAGATATAAATATGTTAAATAAGGTAACAAGTGAAACCAAAGTACTTATTGGTATTAAAAGTATGACTTTGATGTATGTATATATATATATATATTTCTGCTCTGAAAGGTTTCATGTCCTGATTGGTTAGAAGCTTGGACATGCCTCATCTTTCCTATATAAGCATTTAGATTATTTTGAACATAACAATAAGAAATATGAAAAATAAAAATTGACTTTTAGTTACTTTAGTTACTACAAAAAATCTATATCTTCCACCCTTACTAACTTTCATTCTGCTAATAATTTAGAATTGAGATATTTTGCTTGAGATTAGTGAATAATTCCGTCTGACCTTCATTTTCTTCACAACTGAACCAAAACCAGAAATCTCAACAGAATGAAACTCACAAAGAAAAACATGTAACATCCAATTAATACAAAACGCATCACACACACCACTGCACTGGACAGACAGACACGCACACACACGCTCACACATACCCAAATGTAAATGTGAAAGGCAACAGCTAACATATGAATAACCAATTAGAGCCCGACACATTCAATGTAAATTACTGAAATATTACGCCGCAGCCTCAGAGGGCTGAAAAACACAAACAAGATGAGGCTTTCATTTACATTTGTGCTGTGGGTTTTCACTCTTTGCACACAAACAACTTGCGCATGTAACAACTGTTATTTAATTCAAGTAGAAGACAGTCCAGTGGCACTACAGTGGGTTTGATTCGTATATGTGGCACTTGCACAGACAACGCACGCACCGCACGCTTCGCGGAAGCCACCGTGAAGTCACACTGACAACACCCGCAAAGTCTGCAGAACACAACATGCTACAGACTCAAAGGGAGTAATTTAAGCCTCAGTTTTTTTATTTGCATACACACTACTCAGTGTATGTTGTCATTTTCTTTTTGTGTGTGTGTGTGTGTGTGCGCCCTGTGTGTGAGTGATAACTGCAGCGAGAAGCTCCTCAAAGCCGGGGATGAAACGCCGACAGGCAGCGTGACCAAACACGGTGCTCGCCGAGCCGAGCCTGGCCACACCAGATTACTGCTGTTAACGCTCACGCTCTGTGTGTGTGTGTGTGTGACTGCATTTAGCTGCATGTGTGTGTTGTCTGTTATGTTTGCCTGTGTCTCTTCTATCACAACAGACAACACTGACCTGCTAGTTTTCACTCTTATTATTTTGCACTCCATTACGCTCTGCAGCTTCTGTCCTCTGCACGTTCAACACACAAACTCGAACACCTTGTTTAACAGGCCCAATGAAATGGTGGAACTTCTAAAAGTCAGAACAAAGGACTTTAAAGTGGACCTGTTATGATGATTTACAGCTCCCTGGATTTTATTCTTGGAATACACAGGAGCAGCAAGAAAGAAGTCCTCGTTTGTCTCCTATTGGGCCTTAGTTCATTGTTTTAGCTCACTTCCTGTTCCCTTTGAGCCACTTTTCTTCTAATTGGCTGCACATCACAAACAGAAAGTTTGAACAATGGTTGGCACTTCTGGGCTCACAGGCTTTGTCCCTCAATTGACCATAGGAGGGAAATTCAGTTTTATGAGTGCATAGAATTTCTACAGGGTGTATGAAAAGAATCATGTGTCTCCTATAGGATATATTTTTTAAGTAATGGACACAGAAGCTTGGGGTAATTTTCAAAATACATGGCTGAATATAAAGTTTTACATGCAAAAACTTTATATTCACTGTTCACAGAATTGGTGGTGTCCTGTCCAGGGTGTAGTGCACATTTGGTCCTAGTTGGGATAAGCTCGAGCCTATATTACACTAAATTAACACATTAAACTGATGGTTTAAAGTGGTGGCTTAGTGTCTTACGGTTCTGTAGTACTTGCATTGATCCCTGTGACTTCTCTTAAAATCTCAGGGATCACCTCTAAAGTAGGGAGCTGTTGTTATCCTGGCTTGATAACTTTTAAATTCTATATAGAGAGACCGTCTGATTCTCATAACCCCAAGAATGAAGATCCTCAGCCTAGTCATGCAGCAGGTTTGAGGTTTGTTAACCAGTTTGCTAAATTACCGTATTTTTTGGAGTATAAGGCGCACTTAAAATCCTTTAATTTTCACAAAAATTGACAGTGCGCATTATAATCCGGTGCACCTTATGTATTAATTCTGGTTGTGCTTACTGACCTCGAACCGATTTTATGTGGTACACGGCGCTCAAAAATCTGTGAAAATGTGTTAGTACGACTTTGGTAAGCCACGAAACTGCACCGCATGATGGATTGTCGGAGCATTACGGCTACTGTAGTCAGGAGCCTCGCGGAGTTACTGTGCTTCAACATAATATTACTCTGTGTGTATAAGGACCCCAGAATGGCACCTATTAAGAGACATGCTTACGAAGCGGATTTCAAACTCAAGGCTTTCAGTCATGTTTTGTTTCGCTTAATGCGTCTTATGTATGAAAATAGACCTGTTGATTAATATTGCACTTCATAGTCCGAAAAATACGGTAGCCTAGTGGTGGATGAACTGTAGCCCAGGAGGTCAATGAATACTCTACCAATTTGATTCTGAGTGTATGCGTCATAATTAGCACTACACGAATGTGTGTGTACATGAGGGATGTGGGGAAGTTTTAACATGTCCTCCCATAGTAGACATGCATTTGTTTTACAAAATAGAGCACTGTGCTGTGAACAAAAGTGCTTAGGCTGCTGCCCCCGCGACCCGGCCCCGGACAAAGCGGATGAAAATGGATGGATGGATGGATGGATGGAGCACTGTAAAGCAATTATGGAAGCTAACAGAAAATTACTGATCACTTATTCTGTTGTTTCCTGTTGTGCAGTTACCTGTTGTTCCTGGCCAGGTGATTGCAGCGCCTTCTGTTGGTGGGTGAGGGGTACTGCAGGCTGCTTAGTTTGATAGCCATCTGCTCTAAGGCCATTCGCTGGGCTTCGCACTGACTGGTGGTCTGCTCCGCCTGGAGAAAACAAAGCAGAACACAGGGGTATATATTACCCAGACTGAATTATTTCTTACACTTCTTTGGTTCATTCTGAGATTGCGTTCACATCAACATATTCTCTGTTATGTTTGTTAGTTGTACCTTGCTATAACCAATGAGGACTGATATGCTGTTTCCACGATATGCTGTGGATGCTGATGATAGTTCAAAGGGCTTCATAACAATCAATATAAGAATATTAATGCAAGAAAAGAAACTAAAATACCTCTTTGCAATGAAAAATGCAACTTACAGGTTTGATTAGCAGCTTCTTTTGAGATGTTTTTAACTGTTTTGAGAGAATAATTTGTGACATTTAACGCTGAAATGAAAGGGTTTTTAAAGAATATTTTTGCACTACTGCTGAATCTTGAGATGATGTTGTTTTATAGTTATTATAAAATTCCCTTAAGATGTCGTCCAATACACTGTTAATAGGTTTCTGCACTGTAAAATGAAGACTTTTAATGCCACACGGAAATTTATGTTTTATGTTTTAGTCGATTAGATAAATAAATGAATAAAACCATCCATAGAATTTAAAAATAAATAAAAGTAGACCCTATGCTGGTAAACAGTCTAATGTCAAATAATCTGTAATGTTACAAATTAACACTATGTCTATGTATGTCATGTTCTCAGTTTGCTGAATTGCAGGTTTTCCATGAAAAATTCCTGCCTTTCTCTGGTTTAGGACTTCTGCAAAGACCCCTCGAGCGTAAGACTTTTTAATACATTCTAAGGTGAACTTAATTCAGTGCTTCTTACAACGTACAAATACCCTGTCTTATATAAAGACCAAGATGACCAGAATCAAGGTAACACAGTGAGCCTTCTTGAAAGCGAACAGAACGTGTGTGCATGATGAAGTCGGCGGTCTGAGTGCGATCATCTTCCACTGAGTATGATTAGCTGTTTATTGCAGATGAAGGAGATTCGAACGTGGCGCGGTTTGTCGGACGTGCCCTTTAAAGCCCTGCAAGCATTCAGCAAGCCACTAGAAACACTCTCCATACTTATCCTCCGCGTCAGCTGACAACATACATACGCATCTATGAAACGGCACGTACATGTGTATGCATATAAATGTACATACACACAAACATTTCACTAACACAGATCACCCATAAAACCTGACGCACACATTTAATACGAATTGCTTTTCTCTGGCACAAATTACCCCTCATACACACACTCCTATCAAGCTCGCACAAATGTTCCCATAAAGCCACACATGCGCACAAATTGACCATCAATTGCTTCACACACAAAAACAAACATATTCACACATGGAGCATGATTCGCTGCTCTTTCTCACAAATTATCCTTCTCTCTCTCACACACACACACACACACACACACCACAGCTAGTTGCACTCGGTATCCAGACACAATCATATAGAGGCACTCAGAGCGCCGCTCAGATGTAATTGCATACAAACTATATGGAGATGAGGCCTCAATTGAACCAATGAAGGCAGAGTGAGTGTGTACAAACAGCCCAATGTGCACACATACACACATATGACCGCCTGCTTTTTCCTCATTCAGTAACAATCTGAATAAAGTGTTGTCGCGTCGAGTTGCGTTCGCCGTCCGATCTACTTAGCAGACTCGACGGAAGGATCTGGAAAGGTCATCCAATCTGTAGAAGGCAGAGCTGCTCAATCAGCGAGCTAATAAACAAACCGGCAATACACAATCAACAGCACTGTCTGTGTTGAGGTGTGTTTGAACGAGAGAATATTCTGTTTGTGTATGTGCTGCTGTTATAGAAATGAAACTAACTGGAGCCTCTCGGAGGAAAAAAAAACAGAGTTTATCTAAATGTCTCTCCACTTTCCTTCATTACTTCTCTCTATTTCTGTCTTGGTTGCGTTTGCAGACTGTTTGCTGGCTAGTTAGTCGGTCAGTGAATCAGTAAATCAGTCAAGTTGTTCATTAGCTGGTTAGACTGTTCTTTTCTGTGCTAATATGTTCCCTCAGTCTATAACTTTGAAGCCAAGCCAAGAACTACATTTAAAAATTGCCTCATTTATGTAAGCTTTTTGCACATTTATCAAGTAAATTACTGCACTTACAGCAAAGCAGAAGCGACCTTGGTCAAAAGAATAACCACGGCAGGACAGCTAATCCAAAAAAATGAATTAACATTGAAAGGGGACAATTGTGGTTTTACTAATTTTCTGTCATTTATATACTGATACAATGTTGGGTGTCAGGAGTTGGGTCTGTAACCCAGCATTTTGAGTTTTATTTTGTATTTTGATATGTGGAATGTGTTAAGTTCTTTGGTTGCTATTGTTACTTAGGATTGAATTGAGTTTCTAGTTCTTCTATAACTCCTGATTTAAAAGTCTTTTCTTGTCTTCAGTGACAATATGTCATGTATTTGTTGTCTGTGTGTGTCATGTAGTCGGTGTTATTATGTCTACATCTCTCCGTGATTCCAGTTTTATTTTGAAAGTCTTGTGGTCCTATGTTCAATGTGCTTAGTTTTGCTCTTCTCCTGTGGACTTATTATGTTCATTTGTGTCAGCCATGTCTCCCCAGGTGTTTCCACTTCCCTCATTACCCTTCTGTGTGTTTTCATTCAGTCTTTGGCTACGTCCACATGGGTATTTTTGAAAACGGAGATTTTCCGTTTTCGTTTTAAAAAATAAACCCGTCCACACGTAAAGGCATTTTCTCCGTTTTTCTCGTCCACAAGTAAATGCAAAAACAGAGTTTTCAAAAATAGTTTTTAAAAATCTCAGTTTTCAGTGACCAAAAACGCCGTTTACGTGTGGACGAAAGGTGCAAACGCATAGAAAAATCTGCGTTTTCAAAAATACCCGGGTACGTGTGGACGTAGCCTTTGACTGTTTTCTTTCCCGTTCCATGTACTACATGATTCTGCTCAGGTCGTGTTCATGTTTCATGTTCATGATTTTCCTCGTTATAGTTTCTCACACGTTCCTGTTCACAATCATGTTCACGCCTGTTGTCATAGTTACCAGTTTAGTTTTCCCTGTTTAGGTTTTAGTTTCGTTTTTGCCCCTGTTCGCCTTTCGCTTTATTTTCTACTTGTGTATCAGCCGTAATAAACGGCTCGCTTTTTGTTTAACCTTAGTACCTTAGGGCAATCGTGGCTCAAAAGTTGGGTGTTCGTCTTGTAATCGGAAGGTTGCCGGTTCGAGCCCCGGCTCGGACAGTCTCAGCCGTTGTGTCCTTGGGCAAGACACTTCACCTACCGCTTACTGGTGATGGCCAGAGGGGCCGATGGCGTGATATGGCAGCCTCGCCTCCATCAGTCTGCCCAAGGGCAGCTGTAGCTACAACTGCAGCTTGCCTTCACCAGTGTGTGAATGTGAGAGTGAATGAATAGTGGTATTGTAAAGCGCTTTGAGGGGTCCCGAAAAGCGCTGTATAAATGCAATCCATTATTATTCCCTGTCTGCACTTGGGTCCTCATACCAACACTCAGGCTGCGCCGTGACAGTTGGATGCCATTCAGGCAAAACTAGTCATTCACATTATCTAAAATGAACTTAAATTAATTGTCATGGTCCTGAGTCATGTGACCCAGTGTTTCTAAGTTTCATGATATTTTGTTATTCATCTGTATTCTAGTTTCTTTTCAGCTTATCTAGTTACATTCTGTCATACCTACTTCCAGTTATATTTTATGGTTTATTGGACTCCCCTTGTGTCTCATCCCTGTGTTAATTCTTCCTTAGAGGTTTGTGAGTCTTATCTGTCATGTCTCCTGTCTGTGTAGTTCATGTTGTCAAGCTCATGTCACTTTTGTCTTATTTAGGGTTCCTGTTTTACTTTGAAGGGTGTTCATTGTTCATTGCTTTAGTTTCACTTCCAATGTGGTGTCATTTGGTTTGTTCTAGTCAGCTGTTTCCTCACATGTCTCCACTTCCCCATATCACCTCATGTATGTATTAAAGTCCTCTGTCTTCCTGTGTTCAGTGTCCCGTCGTCCTTGTTCCACCCATCATGTCATGTCAGGTTTCAGGACTCTGTGCAGGTCATGGTCATGTTGCCTATTCATGTATGAGTTCATTGCTCCTTCATGTTCCTGCACAAAGTCCTGTTCATAGTCATCGCGGTCTCCTTGTTATTGTCTTCCTAGTTATCATAGTTAAGTCTGTTTCCTCAGTTTTCCCAGTGTAGGTTCCAGTCTTGTTTTGCCTCTGTGCTTACTGCCTTGTTTTGTTGACCTGATTATCAGCCGTCATAAAAGGCGCGCGTTTTGTTCAAGTTAGTTGTGGTCTCCTCGCCTGTGTCTGCACCTGGGTCCTCACACACCCACACACTGTCTCCCCCCACAAACTGCAGCATTAATTAAGTGTCTTAAGTTTTAATTTAGGAGTGAGAAATTTGAATTCTCCTTTTCCAAATTCCATTTGAACTTCTGGGACAGACAAAGTGGTGAAACATGGAACCCAGGACAACAATTTCCCACAATTTCTGATTAATATAAGTCAGTATATAAGAAGCAAACCAAAAATAGCCTTATAAATAAAAAATCTACATATAAATATACATAGTAGCTGAATCTACAACATGACAAAGCAGACCACTCAAGCTCAGCATACAATGCACAGGGGTGAGTAAAAGTCTTAAAGTTTGTAATAAATCCCATCGTTCCAGAATAAACAGAATGCAGGATATGTAAGCATTCTGGGGACCCATGTATATAAATCACATCACCATAACCAAACAGAGACATAAAAGTCTTTCTGGCCAGAAACAGATAGACAGGAAAGTAAACACCAAGTTTCAATTTCAATTTTTTAACTGAATGCGAGGTGTAGACGAGAGTGAGTCGTCAATTGTTTTTCCTACGTACTTATATTGAGATGCTCACTCAATCTCTGAGCCCTGAAGTATATAATACATGAGAGGTTCAGGGGTTTATATTTTGAATTTTTAAGTTTTAAATCACACAGGCTATGCTATACTGCACTGGAGCTGACAGAGAGCCTGGCTATAAGAGGAGTAGATCATCATATCATCAGCATAAAAATGAGGACTGATCACATTAAGCAAGCTAGAAGTCACTGAGGCCTGATTGATGAATAACTCTGAAAGCATCCAACGTTTTCTAACAGCCCTTCGATGGCAAGTCTTGGTATTAACTGTGTCAAATGCTATGGCTAGGTCAATAAAAATGGATGCACAATGTTGCTTGTTATCTGCTTGAAACAAATCAATTAAATTGAAACAATCACTTTTAAGGCTGCTATAATTGTACTGTAATTTTTCTAGAAGCCTGACTGGAAATCATTTAAAAATCTCCTTTACAAAGGGGAACTTTTTCTGCTCTTCGTTAACAAGAGTTTCCAGAACTTTGACAAAAGCAGATTATTTAGAGATGGACTTGTAATTAGTCACAACTGAAGTATCCCAACCTTTAAGCAAAGGGAGAACAAAAGCAGATTTCCAAATGGTTGGAATTTCATTTGTATATATATAAGAAATCCAAACAAAAAATGACATTGGTATTTTTGTGCAAGCAATCCCTATGAGCTTTCAGCTCAGATTTCAGACTGCTCTAAACACTCAGTTTCAGACTTTTTAGCTGACTCATGGCTCTTAATGATGTCAAAGAGAGTGGAGATCTGTATTTAGTCATCTCAGACACAGAAGCTCCATCCAACTACTGCTCACACCTGTTTTATATTGACAGAACGTTGGTTTAAAGGAAGGAAGGAAGATGGGAGCAAAACAGTTTGTTTTAGACCTTAGATGACAGGTCTCCAACTCCAGTCCGCGAGAGCTGCTCTCCTTCAGCTTTAAGATGCATCCTTGTTCCAACACACCTGAATCAAATGACTGGCTTGCTATCAAGCCTTTGCCAAACTTAATTCAACCATTTGATTCAGCTGTGTTGGGATGCATCTAGCTGTAGGAGAGTAGCTCTCATGCACTGGGGCTGGAGATCCCTGTATTAGATGAACTGAGGAACTCCAACAATCCCCACTATAAGATTAAAGATTATTCTGAACTCTGAATCATGTAAAGCTATTGTCAGTAACACAAGAAACTTTTATATAAGTTGGCCAAGGAAGATGGCCCAGCACCAAGGAAAGTCTGCTGCTGCCATGGGAAGTACATCATAAAATATATTTAGTGTTTTGTGGAAACAACTTTTGAAAGAAGTTCATTGCTGACAAAAACTTTGAAGTGATAATGTGATGTTTTTGTCAGTGCTACATGGTCATAATGTCAGTCAGTCAGTAAGGAGGTCACTAACTGATTCAGTCCCGCAGCTACATACTCACTCAGTTATTTATTTAATCATTTTTTCTGACGTTGGCAACAACTGAGCCAACACAGGCTAAGGTATGAAAAAGCAAATTACTTCCATAACAGCTGACTAAAGCCATAATGAAACACGCACACACACTTGTACAGTATGTGTACACACTGAAGTACACTGAAGCAATTTCTCCTGGACGCCCACCTTGAGGACACAGTGACTAAAGACACACACACACACACACACACACACACACAGTCATGAGTTGGGCTGCTTCCCAGTCTGAAGGATCTTCAAGGATTTCTGTCAAAAATTATTTGTCTTCAAACTAGACTCATGCCTCCATCTGTTAGTTTTTGCATGCGCATGTGTGCATTGCTCATTTTGCCTAACTGCCTATTGCAAGAAGGACCAAAAGAAAAGCAAGCATATATGTATGTCAATGAACATCTCCTATTTATCTACCATGCAGCCAGAAATGAGTAAACGGCCTAGCTAGTGTGCATTTTCAGGCTACCGAACGCAGAAATGCAGAAAAAAAGGTGATTTCCTAAACATTCAACTATGAAGGAGACCACGACCTTATCATTATCACAACCCACTGATCAAAACTGCAGCATTATTCTAATAATTATAATTATTGGTCAAATGATTGCATAAACCTTCAGTTTACCCAAACCGTTATTTAAAGTGGATCTATTATGTTTTTTCCTCATATTTCTGATGCCTTATGTAAAAATGTTTCAAATAATGGGGTAGCGTACAAAGTACAATAGGCCAAAAGCTCAGGCTACAGTATGCTCTAAAGCAAAAAGCTCAGTATTATGTCAGTGAGAAGGGAAATCCTCATATGGTCATCTCAGACTGCCTTCTACATGCTGTTCAAACTTTTGTTTTGTCTGGCTTAAAGGGAAGAAAGCAAAAGTTCTTGTTTCAGGCCAAATGCTCTGTTTCAAACTGTTTTTTTCTACTCTTGGCTCTGTATGTTTTGTCCTTCAGAGGGGATATGAATAATATGTTACTGAAAATTGTGCAAAGCTATTCTAGTCGAGTCCAAGAATAAAAATCGGGAGTTTAAAATAAGCAAAACAAGGCCCCATCGATGTGTGAAGAACTGTCCGTGGTACTCGTAATGAAATATGCTCTCGAACGTAACTTGTCTAATGTTACATGCTGAATGAAGGGAATTTTATGAAGGAGGACTATTAAAAAACACCTGATGGGGATATTATGGACTATGTTGGAATTTATGTGGTGTCAGTTACGTGATATCTGATACAAAGAGTTACACAAAAAATAACCTCTCTTCCATTTTTAATAGTGCTGCTGGCGTGGCTCTAGGCAGGCACTGACATTCATGGTAAGGATCAGCCACGGGCTTCTCCTCTAGCGCCACCATGAGGATAAATTTGTGGGTTTGAGACATATGTTTCCAGATGACTTGCAATAACATTTTATCAATAAATTCACATCCTCTTAGAATGAACTGTAACAGCGGTGCTCCTCTGACTTGCTACTATTATCATTGTTATTATATTGTGTGCGTCTGTAGCTACAGTAAATACGGTGGAGGTTTGTTTGCTGCATTTGTGATAACCTCATCTGTTTCTGCTGCTACGCTATCAGCTCTTAAAGATAAAACCTGGAGTAAATATAAACACAATCAAATATTTATTTTATTCCTATCATTGCTGATGAGATATTGTGAGCGATTTCAAATGGAGAGGCTGAATCCAGTGTTTCCAGTCCTGTCGTTAACGCTGCTAATAGACACACAAATCAATAAGAATCTGCCTCATTTGATGAATACGTAGACTGTCCTCTGAAACACACACACAGAGAAATGCACACAGCCTGTTGTAGATGCGTGTGTATTGCACTTCGATGTGCTGAATCAAGTCATTTTAGGGCTTTTTGTTTACATGTCAGGGCCAATTTATCCCGCATCCTCGGAAAACCTCAGCACTAGCTGTGTGAGTGTGTTTATGTGTGTGTGTGTGTGTGGGGGGGGTTGTTTTCATGTCTTAAAAATATATGTATGCATGTGTGTTTTCTGGCAATTGTGTGTTGATTCGCTGCTGTGGAACTGTGGCTTGATCCCTTATGAATGTGCATGTGTCCAAAGATGTTTCTGTTTGGAAGTGTGTTAGATGTGTCTCCTGGGGTTTTCCTGGGGCTATAACTGCCAATCAAACAGCAGTGTTAGGACTGAGAGCTGAGCAGCAACAGCAGCATATAAACACACTGCAGGATCCACAACATGCTGTCTGCTCTTACACATGGTTCATTAAAAATAAATATCAGACAATAAATCAATAAACAAATCAATCAACTAATCAGTCACATCACAGAATAACACTTCATTAGCATGAGAGAAATACAGGGAAATATGGAGATAAAAAGGTAAATAATGTTCACTCTTTCAAAATTTTGTGTTGTATTTGTACTCCAGACAAGATTATCTGTCTCATTTTCACCTTTTGTTAGACACATGTGAACCAACAGTGACAAACAAGAGCAAGTTTTGTGCAGCTGAGTGTCCAGGAGTGCCTGCAGTGTCACCTCAGCACTGTTCCTTTAATCTGCCAGGAACATCTTAATGCCAGAAGTCATGTGAATGAGTTCTGGCTCTTTGGCAGCTATGTTGATTGTTGCCTGGAGCTGTGCCCAGAAACATTGTTCTGAGAATCTGCAGGTTTTGTCACCATGCAAGCACAGAGCAAATTTAAAGCAAGTTTCCCACAGTGCACCTTCTGTCTTTCAGCTGCCGATGAGGTTTTACCGTTTCCCCACGACTCTGTCAATTGCTTTGCTTAAAACCTCTGTGTCTCAGTAGCTTCAGGATTGATTCGACGAGATACGATCTGGTCACATTTGCTGTTTAAAAAGGATAGGACTTCTTCGTGTTGCTTTATTTACACGATGATACACTACCCAGACAACTTATAAGATACACCTTCCTAGCACTGAGCTCAGAACAGCCCTAATTATTCTTGCAAGCAATGTGCAAAAGCATCCTAGGACATTTTGGTCCATATTGACATGATAGCATCATGCAGTTTCTCCGGATTGATTAGCTATTGACTGATTAACTGTGTCCATCCAGATTGAGATCTGGTGACTATGATTATTTTACTACTCATAATGTTTGAGTGTGTGAAATAGACAAGCTGTATGAATTTTGGTGTGAATAGGTGAAGGAGGCTCATTGCAAAAAGCACTATGAGTGGTCAATAAACTTCCAAAGCACAGTTACATTGTGTCATGGCAGATGAAAACTTTTTATATTTTTACAGACACTATTCTCTACAAGAAAATGACTCTATGGGTCATTTGTGCAAGTTGTTATTCCACCCTAAAGTGTCTTAAATACATATTTTCTATCTTTTAGCTGGAGGGCTTGATTTTATATATGACTAAAAAAAAGGTCAGTAGCAAGATATTTTAGTTTTTGTGCATGGTTAGATGAAAACTAAACACACATCGGTTGCTACTTTGTGTAGTTTTGTAACTGACTTTATCGTTTTCAGTAAACTGTCACTGTCTTTATTCTTCTTGTTATGACATACTAATAACACTAAAGGTCAAATGAAACATAAATGGTAAGTGGGAAAAAGGAGGAATTTAATCCATGAGATTTCATGGATCTGTCCTTTAAATCCACACTCGATGATAATTTCTTGGAGCTTGCATGTATGCGTGTGTGTGTTGCAGGTCAATATCTGAGGTGAGATATTCCACTAACAGGGTGTTTTTGTCTTGATAGAGCAAAGGAGTGGGTAATGATACAGGATCAATAATGGATATGAGACAACTGCATCCAGCTGGTAGGGCCTGCATACACACACACACAAACATCTAATGCACAAACAGAAGCATCTTTGGACACATGCACATTCATAAGCGATCAAGCCACACAGTCCATAGCAGCAACGGCTAACAGCATTAGTTTATCAGACCACAAGAATAATGAGCAAGTGGGGGGCAGCAGGTTTGTTAAAACATAGAAAATGTTAGGATAACTTGTCTTGAACCTACATAAACTATATATACATTCAGACTACTAATATCAGAATCAGTAATACAGATAATGAAGTTGTATTATCTATGAACATTGAGCTGCAGCTCATAAAGTACAACTTATAATCAAAATATTCATCCTGACTCTGTGTAAACTGAATCAAAATGTCTCCTAAATAAAAAGCCACTATGAATAATATACAGAAAATGAGTGCTGTGTCTACTAAATAAATGCAAAAAATAGTAAAGTTGGGTATGTGACTCCACAGCAGGCTACATCTGCCAAACAAAGCTGCAGGGGAAGTGCATGTGTGTTGGTGTGTGTTCTCTCCAGGCTGCCTGTTCTGTCCAGATGTTTCTGTTAAAGATTTCATCTGAGGCTGAAATCAACTAAACAAACCTTCAGCTTCAACCATGCATTCTGAAAGCTAATGAAAGCTAATTCTTAAGCTAATGGTTCTATTGCTGGCAAAAAAATAATATAATCTATTGAGCATAAACTCAAGTGACAAGAGTATGTGACTAACAAAGTGGCTGGTGAGTGTGTGAAGAGCGAGTGACATCAAAAGACATGTCAAATTCCAAAAATAATCCAAAATGAATTGCAGGAAAAACTAGCATGCTACACGTCTCATACAACTATGCCCCGTCAAAAGAAAGTGTTTAAGGTTGGGTAACACTGACATTCTTGGTGCTAAATATTTTCATAGCTCTATTCCGAAGTAGCCTATCTGTTCATCAGCTTCATAAAGGATTTTAACCTGTTAGGCTCAAACTAGCTAATAACTAGTAGCTTGTTATTAAAAACAACCTTAGCATTTCTTAGCTTTTGTGTTTAACCAACAGCAGATCCTAATATTGTCTCTCTGCCACTTTTTTCTTGGTCTGTTATAATTCTGTTATGAATGGTTATGACATCATCTGTGTTTTATTTTATTCATGCATTAACTTAAGACCACTTTAAATCTTAAGGGGTTAAGTGAATATTCACTAGCAAGCCTTTGCTTAACACTGAGTTGTCATCTATATTTTCAAAAAAGGTAAAAGTTTTTATTTTTATTACATTTAAAATTTTAGTTAAAAAATCCCACGTGTGACAAAAATCTGTCAGCTTTCAGTGAGCATCACAGATGGCGAACCTCACTGATCCACTGCAACACCTGTACAACCTTTAATCCCCACCAAGACCTCTGTCTTTTGTTTCTGTCGTGCCACCTAGAACTCATCTCACACTCTTTCTGATTAAGATCTGATTTTTTATGTTGGTTAATTATTTCCTAATTAGTTTGCGTGTTAATTAGAATATTCACTAATGTTAATTAGCTGTATTAATAGGAGCTGCTGTAACACCTGCCCCCGGCTCCACCGCCTGCCAAATATCTTCATCTCAAAACAGCTTCCTACCTCAAAGCTCCAAAATGTCATCCCTTGTTTTTATTGCAAGACGAAAGAAAAAAAAAGACTCAAGATTTTCCAACATATTAGATATTAGAGCAGAAATTCTATAGAT
>NW_005187430.1:1426472-1439363 GCF_000239375.1 Pundamilia nyererei
ACACACACACACACAATGATAAAATTTTTTGGAAATGATAACATCTTTAGATAGAGAGAAGCCATTTAAAGGTAAGAACAATCAGAAATTAGGGACAGTGTCGGAGAGTAGAGCATTTTGACCAGCAGGCATATATTTTTACTTAAGCAAAGAGAGGCTTAATGAGTCAAAGTTTGTTCAGACAGGAGGTGAAGCATAGCTTTTGATTAATAGGTAATAATGTATTTCTTATCATCATTAGTATCGACTGCAAAACTTTATATTACATTCAACAACTGACGGTGTAATTCCGCTACAATGTAATTGTATTTAGATACAAATACGCAAAGGTAGGTACACTAGAAGAGGGTAACAAGTCAGAGGCTGGGTCTGTGACCTTTTATATTTTTGATTTTCTCATGTTAAGTTCTTGTGTTATTATTTAGTTAGGGTTTAGTTGAGTGTTATTCTAGTTTATGTTTCATCAATGAGCCTGTGCTCCTGACTCTTTTCCTGTTTGGCGTGTGTGATCTCCTTGTCTCCGTAGGTTCCCCTTGTGTTTCTCTCTGGTCTTCCTTACCTGTTCCCACATGTTCCCCTCCGTCCCCCCAGTCTGTCAGGTATTTCATGTCTCTGTGTTTCACGTTCTGTTGTCAAGTTTGTCTTGTCATGTCTACGACTCTCCATGTTTTCTGTTTTATTCTGAAAGGTCTCGTGTTTCCATGTTCAGTGTGTTTAGTTTCACTTCCCCTGTGGCATCATGTTCATTTGTGTCAGCTGTGTTTCCTCAGGTGTTTCCACTTCCACGTCACAGAGTCTTTCTTGCTACTGCTCATGTTTTGACTTTCTTTTTGCATGTTCTTGTTCAATTTTCATGTTATGTCTCGTGTCATTGTTTTCATAGTTAGTTTAGTTCTTTCTCAGTTTAGGTTTCAGTTTAGTTCGCCCTTGTTTCGGCTTGTCTAGTTTTTCTGTTACTGGACATCAGTAGAAAAGTACAGTGTATTTTGATTCAAGATGTGAAGATATAGTTTGTTTTTCAGCTCAATTAAAAATTACAGTTTTAAGCCTTGCTTAACTGAAATTTGTGCATAACTGAAATTTACTTTTAGCTTAATTATTTCTTTGTTTCTTGTTATAACTTGACTTGCCCAAATCTAGTGTACCTCCCTTTAAGTATGTGTAGGAAAACAGAATTACATTGTAATTTCAAATAAACTACACTAGTTTATTTGAAATTACTCTAATTAAATTCCATTTAATTAGAGTAAAATATGCCCTTAGTCGTGAGGCTGTATTATAAGGTGTTGTTGAGTCTACAAATTTCCATACACAGAATGGAAATATGAAATTATAACCCAGTGTCAGCAGAATTCACACATCTAAACATGCACTGCCTCTTGTTATATTTTGCTCTGTCCATCCCTCCATCAGGTAGAGTGACCTTGTATTTCATTTACTGATAATTACATGGATTTATTCCACTGAGAGGCTTTAATTAGAATGCTAGAAATATTGATTGCCTCTATCATCTCCCTCTCTCCTCTCATCCACACATTGCACCTTCACTCTATCCCTCCGTCCATCCATCCCTTCCTCCATCGGCACTCAAACTGCTTGAGAATGAGGAAGAAGCAAAGTGCTATGTTAAAAAGTAGAGAGAAGGGAGAAAGAAAAATGGGGAAAGAAAAGGAAAGAAAAGAGGGATGTGATGATAAATGAAGGAAATATGGCACATGTGAGCAGAATACAGTTGTGCTTTACTCTTTTTGTGGGTATGCTAAAAACAAATAAAACGCCTTGACGCAACTGTTTTTGTGATTTCGTAATACAGAGAGAAAAATTGATTGAACTGAATTGAACAAATTATGCTTGTTGTAAAGTTTATTAGTAATTATCCTTTTTTATTGAAATGCATGTCTCATTTTTTCATACTTAAATATGTGTTATTACTATTTTGTAATTACGTGTATTTTTTGTCATTTTTGTAAACACAGGGTTTTTAATCAAAACACATTTACTCCAAAAGCAGGTAAGTACTATCGTGAGTGACTGATGATGACTTGTTTTAACTTTTTGTTAAGATTTCAAATATTACACCACAAACAAGGGACGTACCTCAAAAATGACCTACACAATTAGACAAACTGTTCAGATTCAGTGTACAACTAGAGTTAACTAGTGGTTCAAGGTGTTATGCATCCACCCACCACTAGCTGGGGCTGCAGACAGAACCCCTCCCTTTCTGAGACAGGAAGTTCTAAATAAGCAAGGTACGATTGATGATAGCCACGCAAACCCTGTGTGAGAACGTGTAAAATGCCACACATTTCAGAAACATTTAAAATGTGATTTGGTTACTGGCAAATGAGATTCACAGAAAATTCTCTTAAACACATTTGTACAGACAAGGACCAGCCTCAGCCGTTACACAGACTGTTTCTCATCTCCCTTAGAAGCATCGCCACTATCAAACCAAATATTTTAAGAATATGCTACTGTACTCAATACAGTGTTAATAGTTTTCCTGTTATATAGTCAATTAAATGTTTCTGTGTCCTGTCTGTGGCATATTTCCTACCTCAGTCATTCTCTGTGCTAAAGACTGTTACCAAACAGCACAGAAATACCATGCTAAAAGAAGAATGGACTTCTTCAGATGGACTTGATTCAATTAGGACAGTAGTATGCTAACAAATTGACCACGTCGGACTTAAAAGTTGATCATACGCCTAGAAGTTGAATTACAGAAGCTGTAAATTTAACCAGCAGCAACAAGCCTATTTGCTACCAGCTCAGTTTGTATGTTGATATTAGACACTGAAGGCGTGCGATCACATGGACTCCAATGACTATTCATTAGCAATTTGATAGTTAATTATATCTGTAAGTTATGATCATAAATGCACTGTGGGAATGCAAAGAATCTACTGGTGTGTATGGGGCAGGGAGGGGGAATAAAGAAAACAGAGAGAGCAAAATTAAATGAATGTTCAGCCGAGCTAACAGGCCTGCTGACTTTATTTTCTGCTGGCCAAAGCAGAAAGACGCCGCTCAGTTTTTTTTTCTTTTTTGATGTTTGATTAATTATTTTGGTGCCAATCCATTTCAGCTTCCCTCCATATTTAATTAAAATATCATTTTAAAACATAATTAAGTTTTTAATCCGACTGCGAGTGAGTCTCCAGCAAAGCAAAGAGGACTCCTCTCTCACTTTTTTTTCTCTCTCTCTCACCCTGTCGGCAAATTTCGAGGCTGCCTGCGGGCTTCATACACAACCACACACACAAACACACACACAAAGGTAGAGTGAGCAGTGTTACTTTCAGTTGCTACTAAGGCAGAAATGTGAATTCTCCTTTAGCATCGACACATTCAGACCAACCTGAGCTGTATAGCATTAGTGTGTATATGTGTGTGTGTATGTGTGTATGTGTAAACACCCAGCATGTGGCCTGGCGGCTGCTGATGGCCAAGCTAATTATGCATGAAATCAAATATGATTTAAAAAACAACTTCACAAGAAACTCCTGCTACAATGCCATCTCTCTCACACACACAGACACACACACACAGAGACTCAGCAGGAGAGAGAGGCAGATGATGGTGATGAGTGAGTGTGTGCTTTTGTCTCCCGTGTGCGCAGAAGGAAGACGGAAAAGTGCAGCAACAAAAGATGAGCTCTGTGGAATCATATTCCCACTTGTTTTATTTGAATGGCAACTGTTACTATTCTGTATCTTTTTCCTTTTAAATAAAATCCATTAAGGGATAATTACAGTTTGTTTTAATGTACAGTATTTGAAACTGTCTACTGTAGTTCCATAGGTCCTGCTGCCTTTGCACACATCAACTCCATTGTAAAGATTTAGTCTTGCAAAAGAGCATAAAAAAGCATACATAGCAGCTTGATCACTTAATGAAATATGAAACATTGTTATACATTAAATGCAAAGGTACTGTATCATAAGCAGTAAAGCTCTGCCACCTCCAATGACACAGTGCTGCTAATGGATCATGACAATAATCCTACAGAGGCATTCTACACTTGTGTTGCTTGGGTGCATTCTGGTAGGATTAATTGCTCAGAGTATCTGCCAACTCATTCTAGTATTACTTATTCTAATTTTCCAACCAGCTAGCCCTGGCTCTGCCTATCTGTGCTGCTTCTACCAACAGGCCAACCAAGCTGGTGTGGTCCTCCAGAGTCTCTTGTTCCACAGTGGGTTGGACTCCAGCTTTACTATGTTGGATTGTAGAGATAGTGGGTTCTTTGGCGGGCTACAAGAACTAGCAGGTTGATTAGTGCACTCCTTTTCCAAACTTACCAAGGCTGCAGAGAAGATCAGCAACTCTCAAACAGTCGAGTCAGAGTGGGTGGAGAAGCTTACTAGAAGCTACTGTTGTGCATTTGTCACCAAGCAGGTCTACTTATATTCACTGAGAAGCTTTTATGCAGTATTATTTATTAATCCTTTCAAGAGAGCATGGATCCACCCCCTTTCCTTTTCCTTTGTGTGCTTGTACACATGTAGTACAAAGTCATTCAGAAAGCGGAGAAGCTTAATCACCTGAGTATTTTTTTTCTGCCGGTATTGAGATGCTCTTTACATAAACATAACTTATTTTGTGAAAAAAAGACAAAATTTTTCAAAGCTTAAGTGCTGTGGCCATATCAAATATGGCACTTCTGATTTCTATGGGGGGAAAAAGCATTATTTCATGCCTGGCTGAGTTCAGGACATTAAAAATGCAGCGGGCTCCTCCAGAATCAAATTACCTTGAACTGATTCAAAGGCTTCTCATATCCATCACCATGCACTGTGTGGTCCCCAAAACAAGCAAATTAGATGTGGCATTTATTTACGTGACGGGTGGCAGAGGGGGAATTAAGATTTTGGGGGGTAAATTACAGGTAATTAAGGTCCATTCTGTGTAATTCTCAGCTATTAGAAGTAATTTGACGGCGATCGTCTGGGACTGAAATTAATGTGTGACGTGACAGAAAGAGGAGAGTGAGTGCATGGTTCACCTTTTCATTTATTTTACTTCTTTGTCTAGATTCACCTCGTTTTATTCCACCTCCAGCCCACCGCTGCCTCCTCTTCACCTTCCATCTGCCCGGGCTTTTCGTTTTGTTCAAGGACACCAATCCAGTTATTTTCAATATCAACATAAATCAAAACTAACGCATGTGACACAGCGGCTACAATCCTCAAACACTACTGACTGATACAGAGTGAGATGAGGGATGGACGGAAGGAGGAGGAGGAGGAGAACAACACGGGGGAGGTAGAAAATACGAAATAAAGGGACTTCTTAGAAAGAAAGAACGAAAGAAGGAAAGAAAGAACAGCTTGGCCTTGGTCTTTCTGACAGCAAAGTGCTTTACGGCTGTTGGCATCTGCCACAATATGCCACAATCGCCCCCGAGGGCTTTCTTTACTGGATTATTATGGTTGCCAGGGTGACAATGCCACACACTAGCTCCAATGAGAAAAAAAAAAAACGTATTTATTTTTTTAAAGCCTCAAATTAGCAAGGGAGACAGTTAACCCACTCCTTAGCTGAGACTTTATCTGGATATTTTTTCCAGGCTCATTAGCCGTGGTAGAAAAACCCAGTTCAACCAGTAGGATCAGTTGGCTTAAATCAGCAGCTGCTGTAACAATGCCTGTGAGGGCGTTTGTCACTACAGTGGCAGGGCATAGTACCACAGTGTCCCAATAACACCAGGAAACAGCAATGTCTTCAGGGGCAGTATGAAGACATTGGAACGCGGACCATTCTGAATTTTTTATATTAAATTTAAAAAATCAGTAAATCAGCAATAAAATTTGACTGTGACAAAATATATTTGACTGGCTCTTAGAAATAATCCTAGGTTTGGCTGGGATTCTGATCACAGCATTTTGTTAATATTATCAATTTGTTTAATTTCATTCAAAGTCAATTCAAAGAAACTCTCAGGACTCTGCACCATGTCGAAAAATCTCTTACACCCATTTGGGCAGTAATTAAGCAAATAAACCTCCAATTCATTTGTCACTAGGACATAAAAACTGCATGTATAGATTCACCGGTAGCCTGACATCTCCTTCTCAGAAATGTAACCATGTGTCACGCTTACGCAACCTACTATGATTGGGAGATTGAGGAACTACTGAAATGGATGTGAGAGAATGTACAAAGTGGAATAAAATGTGGTCAAATATATATTTGGCTTTGTAAAAAAACAAAAAAAACAAAGAGTAGGGGACCTGGGAGGGAAAAAAGTCCCAGCATTTACTTGTTTCTTTCATGGCTGGCACCGCATGTAAAATACTAAGGCACAATGGCAAATTAATTAAGACATAATGCATCACACACAACTATAAATACTGGGAGTGACATCGACCACTTAAGTATGTTATGTAGGCTCTACAAAGACTTCTTTGTGTGTGTTTTCAATTTTCAGCTTGCTGGTTAAACAAAAACTGCAATGTCAATGATTTTGCATCCTTTATGGCAACAAGCAAGCATACGTGCACAAATAAGTAATCGCCTGCTGTTGCGGTTTAGTAAGGTTGGCCAATTCTATTGAGTTTTCAATTCAGTTTTATTTATATTGCACCAAATCACTACAACAGTTGACTCAAGGTGCTTTATATTGTAAGGCAATGACCCTGCAATAACAGAGAGAAAACCCCAACAATGAGACGACCCCTTATGAGCAAGAACTTTGGCGATAGTGGGAAAGAAAAACTCCATTTTAACAGGAAGAAACCTCCAGCAGAACCAGGCAGGGGAGGGACAGCTATCTTCTGTGACTGACTCAAATAAGCCCAAACTATAAACTTTATCAAAAAGTTAAGTTTTAGGCCTAATTCTAAAAGCAGAAGGTTAGAAACTGGGAGCTGGTTCCACAGATGAGGGACATGAAAGCTGAAGGCTATTTTCATATGTATATAGAATGTGACTAAGGACACCGTCCCACAAGCATAGAGACTGGATGTTAACCGCCTGGTGACCATCAATTCAAAGGAAGAAAAAGAGTACTCCTCAACTAGATATGAGTGGTTGCTGGCAGTTTCTGTGAAGCTCAACGCTAAAAAGGCCTGCAAATTCCGCAGGCCTAAAGCACAGTCAATTGATATATATCTCAAATGTCAAAGTACGGAAAAATGTGATCACAGTAATTGAAATTGCCTATCTTCTTGGATTATTAACACAGCTGGGTCGACCAAAAATTATTCTAAAAAGGGAAACTCAGAAGGACCAGGATGACCAGATATTGAGTATTGTTGAGTGCTGTTGCTGACCAAGTGCTTGGCGTTATGGTTAATTCCAGGACAATTACTTTAAACATTCAATGAAGCAAAAAGTTATCCCAAAAAGGTTTTTTGAACTCAACAGTGAATTCGGTGGATGTCAGTGCCATTCCCAGCATGTGGCAGAAGACCAGGCTAACAGCAGGAAAGTGAAGCATAGAACATAGAACATAGAAAAGCCCTACTGGAAGATTTCCAACATCCATCCAAAAACTAAGGCTGTTGGAAAGCAAAGGGAAACCAAACACAGTTCAGATTCCTAATAAATATGTCGCTAAGTACTGCATTTTTATTCATATTTCTACTAAGTTGTTTTTTCCTACTCACTGTTTAGCTTTGCTGCTGTTTTGTTGCAAGTCCACATTTATATCTATTATATCTATCATCTTTGCATGAAGCTCTCGTGTATTTAATTGTTCTATATAGCTTCACAGAAAATTCAGGTATGATGAATACACGTCAATAACAGCACATATCTGTGCTTCACGTCTGAAGATTTTAAAAAAACTGAATCTTACACACCTTACTAGCTGCATGACTGTCAAAATGTGTGTTCTTAAAAAAGCAGACATATAAACGGGGTTTCTATTAGACAGCAAAGCAAATACATCACGAACCTAACACAGAGCAGAAAGGAGTTATTGCACCTGGATTAGCTGAGTGTTTTACTTTTGTCTCTTAGCAAGAGTCAGCCTGTCAGATGGCAGGAAAGTCAACCAAGGGCACTATTTCATATTTAATATTTAATATGCTCACCTAATCATGCTCAGCCTTGGTATGTGTGGGTGGGGGTGGGTTTGGGAGTGTATGTGTGTGTATAGAGGGAGCGGGTGAGTCTAAGTGGGCGTTGTCTCTCTGTCAGTCAGCATTTGTGGCTTGTCTGCAGGTTATTTAATGATTTTACACTCAAGTGATTTATCATAATTTTTCCAAGACAATCTTCTATTATTCTTTGCTTTCATCTCTCACACTCACTCTCTTTCTTTCAGACACACACTTTCCCTCTCAGTTTCTCTCTCTCACTCCCTCGCTCTCCCTCTGCAGCGGCATCATCCAACTCCTTGGTCAAAGTGGAATAATTGTCAATGAATATTTAACAAGGTTTCAGATGGTGGGATAGACATCATCCTCTCTCTCTCTTTCACACACACACATACACACACGGTTCTCTGTGATCCAGGCAGAGGTTAGCGATACGGCGTGGTCAGTGGTGCGTACAGCAGCCAGTGGATTAGCGGAGCAGAGATGATGAAGGGCAGAATAAGTACTAAATAAACACCCTCTGCTTTCGCTCCACATACAGTAACGCAGCTCAGCACCAGCAGCCATTTCTCAGCAGCCATTTTGTGTCCTTCTCGACCCCCCCTTCACCGACTGGACTCCTTTTACTGGAGGAGATCATGAAATCGTAATTAACCACCAGCGGCATTTGTAATTTCTAGTCCGGTGCGGATCTGCTGTGTGGAGTGTTTGAAATATTCACCGCTTGCCTAGTCTGGAGAGTCCAGATGTGTCTGAGAGGTTGCAGGTTTAACCATGACATTAAGAGGCAGTGAGGTACCCTTGAGCCCTGAGGTCCTCAAGGACACCACGGAAACATGTAAAAGCAGCAGCCTTGAAAACAGATGCATGCTGCATAGTGTCTTGATTGTCCATAAAGGTGGAGAAAGTGTTATGATCAATACAGGTTTAGGGCCAGGTGATAAAACAATAAAAATAATTGTTGTCAAATAACTTTCCTTGAGACATGGTTAATATAAAGTCAGTAGAACTCGTTCCATGTGTGAAGTATTTTGTGTTGTCTCTGACAAACAACACGAAAGGCCAATGACAATGAGCTACAGCAACGTTAGGCTGGGTTAATGGTAATGCTGTGCTAATGTTTGGGTTACTGCAGGAATTTGGTCATTTTGAGGTATCTTGGCTATTTAAAGGCTAACAAAGAAGCGGAGTAGCATACACTGGGTATGAAACTGGGTTTATAGCACAATCCCAAAGATGGTAGCTAATACCATGACAAGTGATTGCAGCAAGCAGTTAAAAATGTTGTGTTCAAGTGACTAATTAAAGTAAGTACAAAAATTGACATTGTAACCTCTTTAGCAAATAGCTGCAAATTTCAATATCAGGCACACAAAGAATTTGATCGTCTCACTGAAGTTGCATGTGAGTTCACTTATCAGTGTATGCCCAGTATATACTATCCAGTCTTTAAGTCTGACATCATTAGCCGTTTCTGGGTCCAAACTCCACTTCAGCTCCCAAAGTCAAACGAACACTGCAGCATCACGGAGAGTTAAAAACTGTCTAAATCCTTTCATCTTCAATAAAATGATCGGTGCGCCTGCTCTACCTGCTTTAACAATGAAGTTTAACATCCAGGCATCCATGAAAACAGAATTTTTTAAATTTAACAGAGTTAGAAGTTAGCAGGAAGTTAGCTCGCTAGCTTCCATCTAAAGATGATATAGCATGTTCTGACTGAGGGATTTCTGAAAAAATTTAAACGTACAGCTCTGCTATCACTTCTGACATAAATGAAGACTGGAAACTAAACAGCAGTGACGTTTGTAGGGTTACTAAAGTTGGACCAGCTGGTATATAATGATGTGCTATGTGGTGGCTAGCTACACAGCAATGGTTAGCATAATATAAACACATTAGCACAGTGAAGCTGGAGGATGAACGCTAACATTTTTTCCACTCTATAAAAGTTAACGTGAGGGTTCCCAAAGGTTAGGGACAAATGCAATCGCTTGGCAGGATGCTGTAAACGGACCAAACTTCAGTCAGGAGAACAACTGAGACAATCCATCCATAGTACGAGGTTAGTCATTGATATACTGCTGCATGGGCTGGGCTGTAGTTACATTGTAAGGTGTTAAAAACTGAGCTTTAAAATGAATAGTGATAATAAAAAATGAGAGAGGCCGACAGTGATCACTGACTTTTTAGGGACTTGTTCTGCTTAAACAGAACAAGATACAAACCATTAGGGAGGTCGGGTGGCTGTAGCTCAGGTGGTAGAGCAGGTCATCCACTGATCGGAAGGTTGGTGGTTCGACTCCTGGGTTCCCCTAGTCTACGTGCCAAATGTCCTCGGGCAAGATACTAACCCCAAATTGCTCTCCGATGCATCCATCGGAGTATGAATGTGTGTGAATGTTAGCTATGAAGCACTTAGAAAGATGTGCTTGTGTGAATGGGTGTGAATGGGTGAATGCACTAGTTGTGTAAAGTGCTTTGAGTGCTCAGATGAGTAGAAAAGTGCTATATAAGCCAGTCCATTTACCATTAAAACAGGTTAAAAACACAACAGCCTTAATAAATGCAGAGTTCATACGTCATCACTTAAAGACTGGATTCTTTTGGCTCTGTTTTACTTGATAAATGGCCTGCTCTTTGTTACCACAGAACCAAAACCATGAAATCAAACACAGTTTGGGGTGAAAAAGGTCATCATAGCTGTTAGTTAGAATTCTCTGTAGGCTTATCAATACAGAACTATTATGTAGGCGTCTTTGAGGAGGCTCTGTAAGTACAAAGCTCATTAATGTCAGCAAACAGACCTTTTTATCTCTTTATGAATCCATTCAAATTTTTATAATGTTGATCTTATCCAACTTTAATGGTGTGGTTGGAATCAGCTAGTACTTTCACCTTCTCAGTTATGAACACTTAAAATATATTTTTAATGTTAAGATTGTAATATTTGAGCCATTTAAACAATGTTCCAACCGTCTCGGTCAATAAAATGAAAAGATATTTCAGTCTAATTTTTGAATACATGTTTTTAATTCTCAATTATTAAAACACTGGGCTTCAGCTAAAACTAAAGTATTAATGGAGGTGCTTTGTATCATGTCTTTTTATAATTTAGCATGAAAGTAGATACATGGCAGCAGACAAATAAACAAAGTAATTAAAAAAACTACATCTGTTTTCCAGAAAACACAAATATATGGCAGTATGGTATATTATCACAGAGTATACTTCTATTATTTATCAAACTTTTATAGATGCAGCTTTAATACAAAACACTTGAATTTCGCTCTCTCTTTCTCTCCCTCTCTCATTGTAATCAGCAGCCCTTACAGCCAATCTGCTGGCCATAAAACTGTCTGCAGCCTGATGATGTACAGCTCACAGAATTACCTTATCTGCCTCTGATTTACTGTGCCTCACAGGTAGAGAGACAAAAACAGCCTCCACACCTCTGTCACATCCATCCATTCATCCCTTCACCCCCCCCCCATCCCCTTGTACATCCTGCATTCCCCCTTTTCCACTCTTCAACCTTGCTTTTATCAGTCTTCTATCAATTCCTCCTGCCTTCCTCTCATCTTTTGTTCTTCATTTCTTCATTTGTGTCGCGCTGTACCGCCATCATTCTCCTCTCGTTTTTTTCCACTAGTAAACCTTATTCTATCCATCTCTTCTCCCCCCTTCTCACCGTCTGTTTTCACCTGTCTTTTTCTAATCCTAAGTGCTTCATCTCTTAATTGGGTGAACCCGGTTCTTACCATTCTGTCCACCTTTCACTTCTTCTGCTTTCAATGCTAAACGTCAAACTATCCCTCTATGCATTTATTTGAGCTTTTTTAGTCTTTTTAATGTCAGTTCCTCTATCCCTTCATCGCCCCGTCTTTCTTCTCGTTTCTCTACCGCAGACCTATTTTTCTTTCATGTCTTCCTTTACTATTTTCCATTTTTCACATCCTCCCTTGTCTTCTTAACCGTTCTCTCCTTCCTCCCTTTCTCTAACTATTTTTTTTTACTCAGTCGCCCCCACACAATTTCTTCGGCCCGTTTTCATTCCATCACCTCTGTGTTTTAGTCCAATCCCTTTCTATCTATCCCCCCTCGTGCTCTCATCTTGTCCCAGTCATCTTAACATTTATCTTGCTGTTTTTCCCCCCACACATCCTTTTCTAATCTGTCCTTCCATTCATCCTGCTTTTCTTTTTCTTCCTTTCAACATTGCATTCCTCCTTCCCTCCTTCTGCTTCTCACATGGCTACTTCTCTTTTGTTTTTCTTGCCATCCACTATTCTGTTCATCACTTTTATTCCCGCTCTCTTTGGCCTCCTTTTCATTGTAAAAGCAAAGAAAACAGCTCTGCCTGCCCTGCTGCTCGGCTCTTCGCCAACAAAAAGAAAAAGAAAAATCTTTTTGCAGGTACCCGTCACAAATGACGTACACAAACACAATTTCTAAAATAGTATTAAATGGTGCAAAAGACACACACACTCACATAAATTCGGCATCAGACGCTCTGACAGTAATTACAGCCTACAGTGGTCCTTGTTGTCTTTTATTTAAGAACAAGATGGAGTATCTTTGATCAGAAACTGAGACAGAGTGTGTGTGTGTGTGTGTGTGTGTGTGTGTGTGTGTGTGTGTGTGTGTGTGTGTGTGTGTGTGTGCTCTTGCACAAAGTGTGTCTGCCTTGATGTATGAATACAAATGACTGAAATGATATCAAAATGTGGTTTTGATTGTGGATTTGAGAGGAGAAATGGGGAGGGGGTAATTAAGTCACCAGGAGGCCAGTATCTATTTGTGTGTGTGTGTGTGTGTGTGTGTGTGTGTGTGTGTGTGT
>NW_005187430.1:1439383-1454315 GCF_000239375.1 Pundamilia nyererei
TGTGTGTGTGTGTGTGATTTTGTAAAACACAGAGAAAGAGAGAGAGAGATAGAGCTAGAGAGTCCGTCTGTTCATGAGTGTTTGTGTTTTTGTGTCTGTTTTGCGTGTATCTGCAATAGATGCGTCAATTTATATTCATGTGTAAGTTTACGTGTCCACGAAACATGCGTTTGTGTGTCTGTGTGTGCGCGAGTGGAGTGTGGGTGTTTGAAAACGTGTCTGGTTTTTCATCAGAGCAGAATTCCTCTGCCAACGTTCCTTAATGAAAAATAAATAGCGTCCACTGTTTCAGAGCATCTTTTCAATCAGCTGGAAAATACCCAAAGCAGTAGGAGACAGGAGGTTTTTACGTCTCAACTGCTCAGTAGAGATCAAATCACCATCCAATTTTACTCAAAGAAAAAAACATTTCAGGGCTCTTAGTTTGGGGAAAAATGTGTTTCTGTCTGGTCTTCATTCGTTTTTCCATCAACAAAGTTTTACAAATTAGTAGAAACTATTAAGAATGATACCTTCGTATTCAAAAAACATGACAATGAATAATCTGGACTCACAGTAAGTGTCTCATTCACTCACCTGAACATTCGTAAGAGCTACTTCCTAATTCTGTTATGCGGGTCTTTCTGTGCCTGACCGAGGAGGGCCTTGGTTTCCCAATCTCTGCTAAAATACACCGTACAGTTAATTCTGTTGAATATGTACATGAGGCTCAAACTCCTGGTTCCTAGTTTTAAATGCTTCCTCCGCACTGGCCTCCACCTTTTCTCTGCAAGTCAGGCTACTTTGTGTTCATAGCGTTGTCCTTGCATTTACTTACGCTTGCTGAAAAAATTTTTCCACAGTTATTTCTACAAACAGATGAATAAAGCCCCGGATTCTACTCCTTATTACGAGTATGCAAAGTCACTGATGTAATTAATGCTCCTCATGTCAATCTGGATGAATGGATCAACCTTATTTTTTTCTAAAGAAATAAACTTTTACATTAAAGAAAACGCACACATGTATGGTGAAAGAATTCACCTCCCACCACTAAGAGAAAGCTGGAGGTGAAAATCCCAAACTTCTTCTTCTTCTTTTTTTTAATTTTCCACCAACCAGAGTCGAGCTGAAGGAAGCAAACTCATTTCTCCGCTCTCCAGGCATTGGCTCGTTAACCAACTGCTCTGCCCAACGCTGCCACCGCTTTTCCTTCAACTTTCATCAAACTCAACTACTTCCTCTAATAATCAGCACCGCTATATCCGTGTTTAACAAGGTAATATGACACAAACCATCTGTAGCTTCAAAAAAAAAAGGAAAAAAAATAACACCCACTTTACATATTCACTTTTACCATCCCCATAATTAAATATTTGAGAAATATCAGGAATGGAAAATTAAAACAGAAAAAGCCCTGTGCCACCACTATCAATTTATTCCCTCTCTCAGAGTGCATTAGAAACGTCAGATTGCCGTTGGCAAAGACACAGAAAGAGCTTGGTGTTTTTTTTAAACTCACTTTATAAATTACATTTTGGAGTGCTTTGGCATGCTAATACCTGCTGCCACGGAGAGCAGACAGCGTTAATTATTTCTTATTGGGATCGGCGGCGATTATTTGCATATTTCATTTAGCTGTTATAGACGTTGCAGGTGGGAGGGAGGAGAGCAGGGGCGTGTGAGACACTTTTTACTTTGTGTCTCAACAACTTTTGGATTAAAAAAGAAAAAAACGGTGGATTCACTGACCGTATGTGTTTGGAGGAGCATTAATTTAGGCTGATTTCAGTCATTTCCATGAGCTGCGGCAGATTATTGGTGATAATTAACAAAATTAGCTTTCAATATCACGCAGGCTTTGATGCAAAAAGGTCAGAAAACAGTTTTAAGAACTTCAGCGTGTTCAACTTTATTCGACTAAAGCATCAATTATAACGTCATTTATACTCAATTGGCTTCACGAGTGGCTCTATGTGAGGACGACAGCAGGGGAAAGTCAAAGTTTCTAAGAGTTTAAGAACCGGAAAACAGATGTGTGATATATACAAAACATCATCATGAATTCATCGTGAATACATACGCACTTAATGAGGGATTACAAAACCGGAAAAGGTCCATAGCACGTTGTATCAACGCGAACAGAAAGTTTCGCTCTAGACAAGGATCAGCTTTAACTTATACATGAAGGTCAAAACATCAGGAAATGTTTTAAATGTAACTAATTAAAGTTCACAATAATGTTTTTCAGTTTTTATTTTTAAATTTAGAAGGGTATTTGTTGTCTTATATGTTGCGAAATTTAAGTTGCTGTATTTAGAGTAGGTATGCTTTCCTTTAGTAATACTTTTGTTGTCTGGTATAATTCTGTGATATCTATCCTCAACCCTATAAAGCATCCCTCCATCTATTTTATTCTTATCCAGTTCAGGGTCACGGGGGGCTGGAGCCTGCCCCAGCTGTCACTGGGGCAGATGGATAATGACCCAAAGCATAATGCAACCCAAAAGTGTAACAAGGAAAAAAATGGGATCATCTTCAATGACCAATCAGTCACATGATTTCAACCCCAAAGAGCATGTTTTTGGCTACTGAAAGAAAGACCCACAAACAACTGGAGCAACTCAATGGAGGAAACACAACATGTTGTGATGTCCACAATGTAAGCATTAAATATTTAAATATTTAAATCTACGTTAGCCCTTCCAGTCAATTATGAACCTCTGAAAATAGGAGAGTGTGTATAAACATGGCTGCAATTTTTAAACAGTTCGTGCTATTTTTTGGGAAAACCCATTGAATTAAAGCTGAAAGCCTGCACTTCAGTCACATTTCGATTGTTTGGTTTACAGTCCTCTGTGGACATGTACAGAGGTGAAACTACAAAAAATGTGTCTGTGTCTCGAACATTATGGAGGACACTGTATCCCTAATCCAGCACATTTTCATCTTTTTATTCATTTTTAACAACCTACAGTGTTGTTGGTGTGAAACTTGCTTGGTGTGTAACATGAAAACCCTCCAGGTGTAAGCACCAAGTTTTATCGCTTTCAAATGACCTGGAAATGCAGCTTTGCAGATCTTCAACCAGGGATTAACACCAACACTGAGATTTATTTTTTTTTAACACAAACTATCTTGATATAGTGTCACTGCGTGGTTAAACTAACTCCAAAACTTCCTAACTTTAATCTTAATTTATGTAAAGTGCTGTGTGGTGGAGCTCCGGGAGCGGGACAAGCCGTCTGATTGGCTATATCAGGTATCAGGCAGGAGTCCAACACTCAGTAATTTGATTTAAAAAGCTCGTAATAACCTGAGGTCAATATTTAAATCACTCAGAGGGGGAGATGAGCCACTCTGCATGTTCAGGACGCTTCAGTCTCCATGCTCAGAGTCAACCAAACCTGGATCTCTATCACCTCCACTCCTCCAACACCTCCTCCACTGCCCGCGATCTTTTCTTCTGCTTCTTCTTATCCTTACTTTAGCCCCCTTTCCTCTCCATGTGACTTCTTCACTCCTCAGTTTCAAAAATACTCTGCGGCGTTCAATGCTCAGATTTCAGAAATAACTTAAACAAAAGGAGCAGTTCCATTTCTCTGTTTCAGCTCCTCCTCCTTTTCTTGCATTTGCTAAAACGACTAAATTATAGCTAAATTTTGAATCATGGTATTTATAGGAATTTGAGCCCTGCAATAAATCACCATTTCTCATTTCAGGTGGAGCTCTGCTCTCGAGCATATCACTGCTTGACATCCGTGACACTCTTCACCCATTCGTTTTTCACTTGCTTTGACTCATGTTACATATGGACATGTTGAACTCAGGCCTTTTATCCTTCAGATCCATTTTTATGGTAACAAATTTGTGCTTGGTAAAGTCATTTTATGTTGTAAGGTGTATTACAAACGACAGAGTTGGAAATAGTGGATGCTAAATCTCTACTGAATATTTCACCTCTTCAAAGTCTGAGTTTGGTTGGTTTTTTTTCCCGTCTTTCATCTGCTACCCGTCTGTAAGGCAACAGACTGACTCTTCATCTGACCCCACCTTGTTTCATTCTTCTTTCACTACCTACTCGCTGTATTCCCCTCCCCCCTTCTCTCACTCTCTCCCTTCCTCTCCTCCCCCCGTCCTTCTCTGTGTGGTCTGTAGGGTGAAATGGAGGCCTGGGGCCAACAAGCTGTCTCCACCAGCCACACTGATAAGACACACACACACATACATACACATTCAGAGTCACCATACAAGTGCCAACAGTCACAATCACAAATGTACAAGTGCTTTACACACACACACACACACACACGTTTTTTTACACAGCTCATACTCTGTGAGGAGCCACCTACAGAGGCCACTTAGCAGTTTCACCTGTAAATTTCTCACTCTTACACACACAAACTTTCATACACATTTATACGCTATACTTGTGTTTAAAACTGAAACATGAGAAAAAAAATTGTGTTCTTGGGGAAACGGGACAGGTGGATAGCCAGGTGTTAGGTTCAGCTCTCTAATAGGATTTGTTTCCCCTTTGGACATGAGGGGTTGGTCTAATGTCAACAAATCAACTTCCTTACAGCGCACCATCCATGACACACCTCAAACTCACACCACCCCTCCGAACCCCTCGGTGGAAATTGGCATGTTCCTGACACGTGAAAGATAAATTTGATGTATATGCAGCATTTGAGCAAAGTGTAGATTTCAAGCATGCACCTGGAGCAGATGAAACATATGGGAAAATACGTATTTAAGACAAATTTTTATTCAAATTAATTTTAAGTCTGAACCTCTAGGGTTAGGGTTAGTAGGCTGTTAGATGTATGGCTGTTTCACACAGTTAGGCGCTGACCTGCTTTAAGCAATGTAATATTTATTGATCTAACAGCCAGTGTACTGTTTATTATACCTCTTTTTGCATATATCTAAGTCACTGCATGTATCTTATACAGTTGACTTTGTGTGTCAAAAGAACGTCGCGGATCAATGCCAGTGTTTTTGTAGTGGTTCACAAGCTCTTCGCTGCCCTACAAATGGGAGAGTGCTGTTTTTATTCCTTGGGGTGTACTTAGTGTGCAACAGTAACAGGATGGATGGAACATTTCAAACATTCACCAGGATCCAAGTTTTTCACAGCAGAACACTGAGATGGTTAATGTTAGTCACTATGTGGTGCTTTTAGGATTGTGGTAAACTGATGGTTATGTAACCCATTAGAGTCAGTGTAACTAAATATCCTCACCTGTTTTATTTCATTATATATTCCATTTACTTTTGGATTTCTGTGAATTTCTATAAAGAGCGACATAAATCTTCATTTATTCCATTAAAATTAATTAAACAGATTAATGTTATAATGTTTTGTTTTTGAGAAATTTCCTTTCAAACTTTAGATTTACTGAGAGAAAGTTCCTCCATCTTCCACTCCATCATGTTCATACTTTGTTCTTGTCAAATATCCCCCCACATTTGTAATACGCTGTCTAAACATGGTGGCAGTTTTATAATATTTGAGTGATGAAACTCCAGAGAAAAAGATCCAGATTCAGCAGCTGTCACCGAAAACATCCATTCACCTTTTCAACACGCGCACGTTTGTGTGTCTGTGTAAGTGTGTGTGTTAGCAGACTCAGTACAATCCCCTGTAATGTGACAGACAAATCCTGCTAAGCTGTTAAATATTACACTGCTTTCACACTCGTATTAAACACCTTTCTATGTCTCTCGTGCGTGCGTGCTCTCTTTTTCCATGTTCACCCACCCCTGCCAAAACACACACGCAACCCTTGCCTTCATCTTCAATATGCAACAAAACACTCTTCGCACATGTACAACAAATCTTTAAAATGCAGCGACACACTGACAAAGTCACATAACGCAATACTGTCATATGACACACACAACTGTTTCGCTGCGCGGTGTCTCTGCTTGTGTGTGTGTGTGAGTCCTAATCCCCGGTGTTGGCCGTCCTGTCGCGGCGTTATATTTGCTGGTATCAGTGTATCTTCCACTTGCTGCCTAATCCAACCACCCCGGCTCTGATATTTCCTGACATTTATATGAATCACCCCTCTCTAGATGAACGGACAGAGAGAGGGAGGCAAGGGAAGGGACAGAGCTGGATGATGAAGGCAAAGATGGAGCTTGAGTGAAAGAACGGTACAAGGAAAGACATCATGAGTCAAAGAAGGTTGTGTCAATGTAAAGGTCTGCAGGGATTTAAACTGAGAGGAAATCAGAGGAGAGGCAGATATCGAGACTTATGGATGGAAGGACAGACGGACAATGGAATGGTAAGGGATAATGAAGGGATGGAAAATTGGGGGGAAAGTCATTATTTTCTATCTTTCATTGATGAAAAGAAAGAGCATGAAAGTCAAAAGCAGAATAAATAAAAATCGCACCACGGAAAGACAAAAAAGTCTTCAACCTTGTCAGCGACATATGTTTCCATCAATAACAACAAGCTCTTATGAGCACCAAGAGACACACACACATGCGCTATTAGTCTTCGGAGGCTTGTTAAGGCTCAGCCTAATTTTATGACCTCACACCACACCTGTAGTTGCTACGGCGACCATATCAGCTAAGAATTAATAGAGTGGGAGCGAACAAGGACAAAATGCTCTGAGTCAGAAATTGAAATTTGACAGAATGAATGTCGTTAAAGCAAAAATATAAACCTTCAAGTTTCCAAAAGTGCAATGCAACTTATATCAGCTGCCTACGAAGCAAGTCAGTCTTAAGTGATCAAGCTTACTTGAGAAAAATGGTAAAGCTGCCATGAATCTGACTTTTTTTTTTATTTCAACAGAGCATGGTAAACATGGTGAAATCTAGAGCTGATTTTTCTGTTTGTGTTTTGATTACATGGCAGAGATCATAGCTGAGTTTTTCAGCATTTAGTCGATTATTTTTTGAACTTACAACTAAAAATGAAATGGCACCAAAGCCACTTTAATATTTGCCACAAAAAGGCAAACTGTGTTCATATGAAATGCTCCTTTGTTAATATAAATGGTTGAATGCTAATAATATAAGTTCAGCACTGGAAAGCACCAGCATTTGTACACTGGAAACAAAACCAGTTACCTTTTGTTAATGCACTGCTCACTGACTTGGTTGTATCCTATACAGCCACTATGAAGTCATAATCACACAGTATTGTACATAATGTATAATAGCGCATTATACATGCATTTGATGGGGTCACTTGTCACTCTGTACCCTTTACCACAATTTGTCAATATGCAATGTTAATTCTGTGAAGGGGGGATATTTTAACCCACGTTTGGTGCTTAAACCTCATGAAATACCAAATAAGAAATTAAAACTAAGCAGTACAGTGAAAACAAATTGACACCAAGTGCAAAACCAAAGCTCACACATCCAGGGAATAAGAACAGAGGGGTATTTCACCCTCAAATTATGTTACAGGTTATTTTTACGTTTAAGTTGTTGGCTCATGACCAGATTTCTATATTTCTTCTTTTAGAAAAACCGTTACAAAAAGTTAAGGAATATTATGAGTGCTGTCACTATTTGCTGCAGATGATAATGCATTTAGATAAATGTGTCTAATTATATGACATATCCAGCTGCAGAGGCACCAGCAGCCCACAGAGAAGCAGTCACAGTCACTAAATTGCATGCTAACCATCTCGAGCCGGGTGTGAAATATGTCATTTGCCTCTGCTCTTAATTGCACTAAAAATGAAGATTAAGAGGATGAATTATTGATACAAGTTGGTATTTAATCTTTTGTAATGAATAGTGAATCCGCTGGTTATAAATATTGTACAAGGCTTCATAATTTGATAAATTTATTCCAATTTGCCCTTTATTTTGCCCTTTAGTCAAGGTTACGTTCATTTAAACTCCCTCTCTCTCTCTCTCTCTCACACACACACACACACACACACACACACATATGTAGACACTAATAAATACTCATGGCCACTACTGCTCTGAAAACATGCACAACAAATGAACTGCAGTGCATCTACCTACCCTCTGCCCTTGGTCATTGTATCATTCTTTTTTACCAAGGCCCATAAACACAGATGCATGCAAGCATGTAAACAAAATGCCCTTGGTTGACCTTGTTCCCTCAAAACACACACACACACACATGCACATGTGTGTGTAGCAGTAATTAGGCAATGCATCTGATTGTCATTAAAGAGCACTGGCAGATAATGAACACACAGTAAAGCTAGATTATTTCTTATTTCCTGCACATTATCAAGCTGTCTGATGGTGCTGAATTCATGTGACTTGTGATAATAAAAAAATGTGAAATGTTACCAATTATCCATAACATTAAATGCACTGAGCAAGCTACTGAATCCCTCTGCGCTCACATTGCTGTGCTTCCTGATCACAGGTATATACAGCATAACATTAAAAATATGTGGTCATTAACTTTGAGATCTACTTGTAGCTAACTTTGGAGATATCTACTCTACTACAATGTGACTTTTAAGCATTCCCGAAAGCCGGTCAACAAGAACAGCAACACACTGGAACACACCGGAAAGAGCTCAGGTGTTGTCTATGATGGGCTTATTTTCTTGTTAAAATATACATCAAAATACAATACAATCTTAAAGTGCAATATCCACTCGAATGTGCTGTTTGCTCAGAACTGAACATGTTTGATAGATCTCATAGCTTTGAGGAAAGTATCTGCTGAATGCACTACACAAACTCATCAATCTTGCAAGAATCATCGTTTTCCTTTTAGGTATCACCAGATATGAGGCTTGCTACTGAGTTATTTTGAGGACCAACAGACAAAACTCTGCCTCTAACGTCTTAAGATATTACCTGGAGCTGTCTTAGATACACATACTTTATATGAGATTTACGTAACAGGGCTAAAAAATACATCTGTATACCATGAAAATACTGGTTGAAATTCTGCTGTTAATGAACTTATTAATTTGATGAGGTCTTGATGATTCCATAAAATTGACTTCATTATTTTAACGAGTCTTCATTCGTGTTTGACTTGGGAAGAATTCACTGTTTTCGCTGTTAACTTGACCCTAGTCTAGACTTGAGTTGAATGTTCTGAGAATAAACTTAGGCCTGGCTTCAATGAACTGCAACTTAGTCAAAAAACTTGTAAACTGGACTCCTCCTGAATAAGAAGGGGTTTGAATCATTTTAAACTCAACTCCAACTTGCATTGAATAACTTTGTTCTTGACCTGGGCTCAGGTCCAGGTTTCATCCTTTGTACCAGTAGATAAGGTTCACTTTAAACTTGGCTTTTACTTGCCTTCAAATGCTCGCCACATGATTTAAGCTTGTCTCCCCCCCCCCCCAAAAAAAAAAATCGTGAAATATAATTCATTTTAAGTAGAAGTCACTAGCTGCTGTTTCTTTAGCTTTTAGTTAATTTAATTAATGTTTGTTCCCACTTTGTCTTTTAGGCCCCCCTTTGTTGAGATTGAGTCTGGTTTTGCTTCAGCTTGTTTGTCAGTTTGCCATTTTACCTTCATTTGTGTTTGTAACAAATGTTCTTGCTAGCTCTCTCTCAGGACTCTCATTGGACTTTTTAGTAATCCATCCATCCATTCGCTTCCGCTTATCCTTTTCAGGGTCGCGGGGGGCGCTGGAGCCTATCCCAGCTGTCATAGGGCGAGAGGCAGGGTACACCATGGACAGGTCGCCAGTCTGTCGCAGGGCCAACACATAGAGACAGACAACCATTCACACTCAGGTTCACTCGCACATTCACACCTAGTGGCAATTTGGATTATCCAATTAACCTATCCCCACAAGCTACATGTCTTTGGACGGTGGGAGGAAGCCGGAGTACCCGGAGAGAACCCACGCAAACACGGGGAGAACATGCAAACTCCAAACTCCACTTTTTAGTAATCATTTTTCATATTTTATGCAAAATCCACTTTCTATTTCTTGTGTCTTTTTTTCAACATTTTACCTTCATTTGTGTTTGTAACAAATGTTCTTGCTAGCTCTCTCTCAGGACTCTCATTGGACTTTTTAGTAATCCATCCATCCATTCGCTAGCATTAGGCCCCTAGCATTAGGCAGCTAATGCTAGGGGCTTGTTTTGTTGCAAAGGTAGCACTCCACTCTGTTGCTAAATATGATGAAATCCTTAAAAAAAACCCAAAGAATGACATCACTCTGGCAACTTTTATCTTTTATATATAGTGTATGGTTTAACCCAATCCAAAGAACATACACCTCTCTATGTAGCTGCTCATTTTAGCATATGACTATAGGTTCTACACTGGCACAAATGTTGTTTTGTGGGCGGACAGTCGACCAGAAAGAGTTAAAAGCACCACTGGTTACAACACTGGAAGTCAGATTGTCTCCTACAGATGGAGGATCTTGCAGGATTTGTACATCGGTTAGTTTGGGTTCATTGTTCACCTGCCCAGAACAGACACACACTGAATAATTTAAAATATCACAGAAGTATGGGAAACCTGTGATGCTGACATGCCTTGTGTGTGTTTGTGCTCTGAAGCAGCGAACAGTAATAATTCAGTGGGTTCGCACCTTAGTTTGTTGTTTGGGGGTTTTACGGATCAAAGCATTAAGTGCAGAGAGAGATTCACACAGATAATGAATGGACTGTTAATGTGCTGTGGCCAAGCAGCTAATGGACACACACACACACACATACACAGGAAAACACTGATACGCACACATACAAAATTACACTTTCACTATAAGATGTACACAAAACACGCACGCACACAGAGGTGGTAGCTGGCTAATGGCTGTCACTGTTGACTGATCACAGTGATCAGCCTGCTGCAGCTCTAATTGCAACTAAACAATCTGAAAACAACCAGAGTCAGGTTTGCAGGAGAAGAAGGAGGGGAGCAGGAGAAAGAGAAGGAGAGAGAAATACGGAAGAGAAATACAGAAAATAAAACAAGATGAAAGTGATTCAATGAGAATGAGGAAAGAATGAAAATGGATCAAAGGAAGGGAAATGAAAGCCCAACAGGTTGGAAAGAGGGAAGAAGGGAAGGACCTGTTTACAAAAGGATATATCCACAGCAGAAATGAGTAATAAACTTAACCTGTTAGCAGTCGGACGTACCGCCCACGGTACATTGGATGGTTTAGGGGACTAATTGGACTGCTAAGGGGTTAATCAAGGAAAACATTTTTTATAAACACAGCAAGAAAATGGGATAAAACAGCTGAAGGTAGACGCGTACAGGAGGGAAGAAAAACAAGGAAAAATGTGATAAAGGTAGAAGAAAGTTAAAGTCTGAACAGATGGACAAGAATGAAGGTACTAAAGGTCAGATAAAGAGTTTGAAGTGTAAAATATATATGAAAAGTTTTCAGTATTCTATTTTGACAAGATACTGATGTAGGCTTCAGGCAGCTTTTTTTGCACAGTTAAGATCCAAATTTTGGGACTGCCAGGAAATAAAAATGAAATTTATACACTGAGCAACTGAGTCCAAGTGTGTGTGTCTGTGTGTGTGAGAGAGAGAGACAGTAAGACAGAGGGATAATAGGGATCAACCAGGGAGGAAATGGAGGGATATGAATCAAGGAATAAAAAACAAACAATAAGCAGATGAGCAGAATAACCGAAAGCTTCGAAGCTAAACAGAAAATAAAAACCACCGCTGCTATTTTTACCTTGAGGCCGTCTGCTGGGCAAGAAGGCAGCCAATTGGCTGACGGGTCCCCTGGGGCTGTGAAGGGCTCGTGTAACTGGTTGGTATAGAGGAGGCGGGCCTGGATGCAGCGGAGGGCGCGGAGCATCCAGCTATGCTGGCGCCGGATCTGCCGCTGGAGCTGATCCCATTGGCTGGAAACCATATGGAGGATATCCTTCAGACCTGGAGGGTGACAGACATAGGGATAAAATTGAAAAAATGAGAGAGAGCCATGGATAACACAGAGAAAGACAAACAGAGAGAGGATAATAATGAAAGGGAGAAAGAGAGACTTGGGATAGTTACGGTGAGAAAAATGATACCCATAATTCCATTCCTCTATCTGACTAAAGACGAGCTTTTCTAAGACCACAATATCTTTTAAAAAACTTTTAAATCCACATTATGTTAAGTGAATGTAACGTCATACTTTTATTTTCATCCTTAAAGGATAATTCCGGCTTATTTCGGCCTGGAGCGTTTTCCTTTTAATGTGGCTTTTGTGGCTCAGAAAATGACATTTTTTGAGTGCTGCAGGTATCTTGCAACAGCTGCTCTGATACGAATCTCTACAACAGAGTCGCAGAGTGCAAAGTGTGTACGATAATGGGAACTAAGCCAGGTTGAAATAAACGCTAATTATCCATTAAATCGATGGGTTACCTTTGAAACACCCCTACAAAACATAGGTCATTAGTGACTACATTCATTTACGCTTTTCAGAAAGTATAAGAACAAAGATAGTGGCAATGAAAGTGACGCAAAGGCAGGTTTTTATCGTTATTCAGACTTTACAAAGGTATACAAATTCTAATTCCTGGAAGTCATGAATATTTTCTAGTGTATATAGTGATAGATTTCACTTCCCTTGGGCTAAATCCCAGTTTCCACCCATAGGCCTGTTGGTATCCTTAATCTTTAAGCTTTTTTTTCCTGTGTTGTAGGCTGCAGATAGGCTGCATGCTAACGAGGTGACAAATGGCATTAAAATCATGGGTTTTATTGTCTTGGCTGAATGATGATTCAAGTCTCTAATTTTGCTACAAACTAGAGGTCCCTCAGGAAAGTCTCCAGATATACGGTTGCATAATAACATCAAAAAGTGATGCGAATGACCAAACCATAATCAGTCAAATTTATCACTCATGTGCTCGTGGTGACTGTAATCTGGTTATTCCACAGAGTGTACGCCACTCTGACGCATTTCTGCTTCATGAAAAAGCTAAAAAGGTTTTGGAGCTTTTAGAAAGTGGAGCACCTTCCTCCATCTTCTCTGTCTTCCCTGGAAATCTGGCCCTGAATAACTGAGTTCTGCTGGGATGTTCATTAGAGATCAATTATCTCTGCACATTTTGATTTTCTAGAAATCTGATGCATGAGTGGCAGAACAATCCCCATCATCGGACCATTTTCATCAAAACCTCTTCAGAAATCTGTAGTTCAAGTTGTTTAGTTTGTAATTATTCATCTTAGTAAGTCTGTTATGTTATCAAGTTGGTAAGCAACAAATATTCCCAAATCCCAACACACTATTACTGCTCAGATATTTGAAAACAACACAGCTTTCTCTCTTTCTCGGTTCTCTCTTTTCCATCTTTAGCTTCAGAAATTCTGAAAAAATATGCCGTTACTGTATACTCAATGTTTCTTTCCCCTGCCTGCTGTTCTTCTTTTCTTTTTCTCTTTCCTTCGTCTTTTCTCCCAACTCATCTCATTCTTTGTCTTTATCTCTCCCAGTCTCTCTTTCGGCTACATTCATATGAGGTCTCCTCTCTGAAGGTCGCTCTGTTAATCCAAATATTAATAATGAATGGAATAGGGTCGGGGCTCCATTATGGCCACCTGTGTGTGTGTGTTTCAATGTGTATCCTGTTATTGTGTGTGTGTGCATATTTGATATGTGAAAGAATATGAATACGTGCAAGAAAATACCAGAATGGTGGAAGGTGATGATGGTGAGCAGCGCTTTGCCTTCCTCCATTATGCTTTCCTTCAGAGCGGCGCGACTGTCCACATTTAGCTTGAAACTCTAAAACACACATAGAGAAACAGATGCAGATCATCACCAGAATCCAGAGAGTTCATCAGACAAGATGAAAACAAACCTGCATTCTTTATAAAGTCCAGCAGGGCGGCGACTCCAGTGATTGTAAAAAGAAGTGCTTCATGTTTCTAATCCTCACTAGATATATCACCTCAGGTTTCTGCTGCGTTTGTAGTCTAAATTGCTAGCTTTAAGTATCACCTAATAGGGCATGATATTCATTTTACAATGTCTGACGCTATTTTGAGTAAAACAAACAACATAGGAGAGGATTTTGGGTGTGGCTACCTTGTGAGTGACGGTTACTACTGTGCAGTAAACTTCATTTTCTTATTAACATGGTTTAAAAACAACACTTGACTGTGAAAATCATTTTCTCTCTGAGAAGGGTAGCAGATTAACAAAGACAAGAAAAAAAAAGCATAATTGTGGTAATGTAAGCAGGAAACACACAAAGAGAAGGGAGGATAAAAGAGAAGCAAAAAATAAGCTATGATATGGGTGGACAGAAGGATGGATGGATAGATGGATGGATGGAGGCACAGAGCTGCCTGAGGCGATGTTGGGAAACACTCCAGTCAGGTCTCTGAACACCATTATAGCCTTTTTTTGATCTGATGCGTATGTGTGTGTGTGTGTGTGCGTGTGTGTGGATATGTGCTGTTGTATTACTCATATTTTGTTACTCATAAATGTGTTTACACTGTTGCATTTTTGGAAGTTGCAACGTTGACATGAGGTAAACCGTGAGATTTTTTGTATGAAATCTTGGTTTAATAATAGGACACCGTGAGGTACAGGCTAAGGTGATGGTTAGTTGTCCTTAGGAAGAGAATGCAAGTCAATGTCTTTTGAAGTGATAAAGACAAGCGTGTGTGTGTGTGTGTGTGTGTGTGTGTGTGTGTGTGTGTGTGTGTGTTTACATATGTTTGCGGGGACCAAAAATTGGAAGTTTACCATGTTTGTGGGGACCAACTGCCCTTATGGGGACAAAAACACGGTCCCCACGAGTTTGAAGGCATCTTTCAGAGTCAAAGTGTGGTTTTAGTGTCAGGATTATTTCATTATGGTTATGGTAAGGTTATGGTAAGGTTAGGGTAAGGGTTAGGGTTAGGCATTCATTTTTGATGGTTAGGGTAAGCGGCTAGGGAAAGCATTATGTCAATTAGATGTCCCCACAAAGATATGAAAACACAATGTGTGTGTGTGTGTGTGTGTGTGTGTGTGTG
>NW_005187430.1:1454335-1460369 GCF_000239375.1 Pundamilia nyererei
AGTGCTTTCGAGACACACACACCCGCGGTGTAAATGTTTGTATGTGTGTATTTGTGATGCAGTCTGATCAGCCTGATCTCAAGAGAAATTTGTACACTGCACATGCTGTGCAAAAATGAAAACACGATTTTCATGCAACATAAAAAATAACAGTAAGAAGTGTAGTGTGCATTAAATGGAAACAATACTCATCAATATATTGGGGAAAAAAATCCTGAAAGATCAGTGCATTAAAGCTGCTTCTCCAGGTTGTGGTAAAGACACGTTGCTAAAATGGGATAAAACTGGGACAAAAGACACAAGATGGCAAAGGTCTTGCAAATCTATCTCAAAAGTTTTAAATCATAGCAAAAAAGAGAGACGGTGAGAGAAAGAGGACTGAGAGACTGTGTGGTGGGGTTTTTTCAGTCCAATGAAATTATAGTTAGAAACAGGATAAGAGTGTAAAACCCTTTAAAGAACAGTGATGGCAGTAATAATTGGTTGAGATACAATTAAGTGTCATGTTTAACTGGCAAAGTCCAAAAAGGCATTCAGTTAGTGGGTTTGGTTAATAAGTGATTCTAAATTGCCCATAGAAGGGAATGTGAATGTTGTAAATCTGGCTCTAGGTTGTTACTTTGGTGGGACTTGAAATCCTTCATCCGTTTCTCCAGAAAGTCCTTGGTCTGCTCTAGAGCTCTGCTGCGAACTGGAAGGCTACTCATGTGCAGTGAGTTCATGTGCCACTCAGCAGGACTGCAGTCCAGAATCAGAGTTCACTCTGAGACTGGGAGACTTACTGAAGATACATCTGATCAGTTATTTATTATCACAAATAATAAGCTATAGTATTAGAGGTAACATTCAAGAAAATATGAGTGAACTCCCACTGTTGCCACAAATATTATCTAGTTCTGTGGGAAACACTGTATTGCAAACCCTGCTAAATAGCAGACAGTGCGAACTCAGCCTGTGACAGTCCTGCCATGAGGGATGGGCGGGTGACAGCATCAGTCAACACATGACAAGGTCAGACCGCCACACCACCAATATTTATGGAGTAGGATATACACAGTTGAGACAAATGGGATAAAGTGCTTTAACCCTCTCACAGGATTATAGCAATGTATGTGGAAAAGAGGATTAGCTTCATCATAAAATCATTCAGTGTCACCTCAATAACCAACTCCTTGATTGATACAGATGTTTCCCAAATATCTTGACGTGAATGTCGGATCATCACGTGCCAGAAACTGAATCCTCAACCCAGGATGTGTTAGTTCCGTGCTTTAGCCACAGGTTTACACTAGTGTAGTTCTTTGTGTCGTATAAAAACCACACATCTCCGGCTTTAAAAGGATGTGAGCAGATAGCGGTGAAGCTGTCCTGCACATATCACATTTCACAGATAAACAATAAAGTATCTCTTGGAAAACTCAAACCATCAACTATACTATCTCCTCACTGTGCTCCCAAAAACACATTCATATATCAGCATTATCCAAACAAAACATGACTGTCTGCTTTCTGCAATCATTACTGCCTTGCAAACGTTGTAAATTACTCCAAATCTCACGGCTGATTGAGTAATTTTACAGACTCAGCGGCCACTCTGCCCCACTTAATTTCCAGATAAGCTGGTGAAATACCTCACAGCTAATAAACATAAAATACATCTATCAGCGCTACAGAAAACACAGCGTGACTGTCTGCGTCTCTGGGATAGGGCTGGGCTGATGTTAGGAATGAATTAGGTTGTGCAGATTAGCCAGGCTATCAGAGCGCGATCGTATTTCAGCGCCTTATTCCACAAGCGATTCGGCTCAGTTTCCTCCGTTTAATATATGGAGAGCATAGAATCGATAAGAGTAGAACAGCCAACCATCAATCACACCATGATAAGGCATGCAGAGCAGCTCTGCTTTTATGCATGTCAGACAGCGGGCTTTAATAAGAGGCTGTGTGTGTGTGTGTGTGTGTGTGTGTGTGTGTGTGTGTGTGTGTGTGTGTGTGTGTGTGTGTGTGTGTGTGTGTGTGACAGACAGAGAAAAGGAGGGAAGTAGTGTAAAGAAAACAAAGACTTACTTTTTTGACAGAAAGAAGAGAGTGTGTAAAAGTTATGGATTACAAAATAAAAGACCCATTAGCTGTGACAAATTTCATGAGATAACTCTTTCAAAGGTTTTATTTTATTTATTTGTTTTCAGGAATGTGTATTGTCAGGAGGGATAAGAGTGTTGCGCCTCAAAGAAATCAAAGCTACCTCAATGTCTAGGATTGTCTACACAGAAAATCTCAACCTCGACTTTTATCAGCAGGAAGTAGCCATCAAAAAACGGTGATATTTTACTAAAAACCACTATAGATGGGGACTTTTGTAATTGCTACATACAGTATAAAACCAGATGTGGTGAATCTTGTATATAATATATTTGGTGGTTTTATTGCTTGTAATAGTTTTCTTTTGGGTTGATATTCCCGTAATAGTTTTGCTGTGTTTATATTCTCATATGTTATTTTTAGTTTTGTTCCTGTTTGTAATATTATTTTGAGCTTTAGTTTAATCCTGCATCCCCCGTTAAGTCTCCATCTCTGCGTTAGGTGTTCTTTTGTTACTTACTTCCTGTTTTACCTAGGCAGTTTGTACTGAGTTTAGCTTCCCTTCTCTTGGTATCCCTGATTTGTTCCTACTAAGATTCCCACCATTTGCCACCTAGCGTTCACATCCTTTGTCACACCCTCTCTCTCAGCTGTGTGTCCTATGGAAGTCTGGGAAAACAACTTTCTGTCTTCACCTCTGTAAATATTTTACTGAAGAATTTAATGTCCGCAGTCTCTGACTCTGGGTCATACTGAATAAAAAATGGAATCTGTTTTGTAATTCTTGGTCATACTCTCAGAACAAATTATCCATAGGATGTTCTTTGGGTAATGACTGGTGATTGACAAGTCAGTGACCAAGCAGTTTCACAGTTAGTCACAGTTTGTTTGAAACGAAGATGGTAGCAATGAAAATGTTGAGGATTTGGAAATGGGACTTAAGAAACCAATCAGTGATATTACGGTACTGTCTATGGTAAATTCCCATCTGTTGCTTCCCGCCTTTCTTTGTGTCTTTTTAGTAAATTAACAGGAATTAATAACTGCGCACCAGCAGCAATGAAGGTTGAGATAAAGCAGCGAAAGCTAACAAACAAGTTATCAAGCTGGTGCAGAAAGTGGACGCAGATGCTAATAAATACTTCAATTTAACTTGAATTTAACTTTACTTGTCAAACCAATTATTTGATATTATGGCTTTAAAAATCTTTCTTCTTTGTTTAAGGATATTTAGACCACACAAACACATGTTCAGCATCTTTGGTTAATAACATCTGACAATCTATGTTGAGTGAGAAAAATAAGTAAGTAAAGTTTATTTATGAAGTGCGTGTCACAAACAACAAAACAGAGTAAAATAAATAAGAAAATGAATAACAGCAATACAAAATCAGCAGCATCGCAGTTTAAAAGTTAGAAGGTGAATCTGGAGACTTCTCAGCTGCTGTGGCTGTTGGCCTCATATGTTATGACTCCCCGCTCTGATTAACATACACATTGTGCAATTGAGAGGTGAGCTGCTTCAAAGCCTGGATGATCAGATTACCTGTTAGCATTAGCATATTAGCCTGAAGCACAGAGTAGGATGGCCTCAGAAGCCTACCTAATATCATTTAGCTTTTAGCACTGCCGTATTAGTGAGGCGCTAAGAGGTGTGCAGTGCTGATGCTGAGATGACATTGAGGTTTGACATTGAGACGGTGTATTGAGCTGCACTGATCAGACACACACACATACAGCAGACAGGCTTGGGTTGATGAGACAAGATCTGATCAAAGAGTCTTTTTAATAATGATGATCAAATTGTCTCCATTCATACTGAGCTGACAGAAACTATAGCAGTGTGACTGGATCCCGGGGGGTGTTTATTCACCCAGGCCTACAATCTCCTTTGTTTTCTGTAGATATGAATTTTCTTGCACACTTCTTTCATGTTAAGCAATGAAATGCAATTCTGTGTTACATTTCTTTCTCTCTTTCATTTTTTTGCTACTTCCCTTTATTTTATTCTCCCTACCTCCCTCATACGTTCCTCTTCCTGTCTTCATCTCAATCTCTATATTTCTTTTTCTCTTCTTCTCACTCTCCTGTCCGCCTTCAGTCTCCCTCGATTGTTATCTCTTCTTGAGCCCACTCTATACCCTCCTCTTGCCCCTCACTGGTTTTCTTTACCAACTCTCTTTCTCCTCCTTCTACTCCCCTCTCTTCATACTCTCATACTACACCTACAAGATACTGGATACATATAGAAATACGCTGTGTTGAACTGAACTCCAAGTGAACCAAAATGCATCCCTACAAACCACCTGAGAATGTTCAGTCCAGTCAGCGATAAGATGTGTCTGCAGTGGGAGCAACAACAGTAAATACAGAAAGAGTGTATTCTGGACTATTGGAAAACACAGAATTTATGTTAATTACATGGCTAGTTGTCTAAAGAGCTTGGAAAGAAAAGCGTCTGGACTTCTTTAAGTTGCTTGAAGACATTTCACCTCTCATTCGAGAAGCTTCTTCAGTTCTAGGGTCAAATGGTGGAGAGTGCCAGATTTAACTAGCTGGTCCCACGTTCTCATTTTAGGTTTGACAGCGTTTTAGTAGGTAAAAGTGAATGCTTTGACATGAATTGAGCTGCGGTTTGGGGAAGGCCTCGAAGGGGACTGGCAATGGCTCCCAGGCCTGGCAGATCCCCATGCACTAAATAGAAATGAAGGAGTTAAAGAATTGAGAACAAGGAGGGAGGGAGGGGCACGTAAACGAGAATGAGCAGCTTGCAGAACTGGGGGAACCTATGTAGATGACAACCGGTGAGCGTGTTTGGAGGTGTGGTCCTGTTCCTGAAATTCCGATACATAATCTCCAATTAAGCCCTGTGGGAGTGTCCCCCCAAAAGGATGATGGACCCCCTGATGATCCTCTACCTAATCATACGAGCCAAGGTGTGAAAACGGGTGTAGGTCACAATCAGCCAAGATTTCAGGTGAGCTCATTGTGAAACCTAGCCCCACCCTATCATGTGATTTCCTGAGGTCAGATGGCCCAAGATGTGAGTGGGCGTTAAGGCGTCTGGGAAGGGATCTCAGAACTGGATTATAGATGGTAGACAGTTGGTGTCGTGAGCCACTGCCTCTGTTCAAAGATGATCGCTCACAGTGGCCGTAGATGGCTTCTTTCACTCCTCATCTGTCTTCTCTGTCCAAAATGTAAACATTGGCATCCTCGAAAGAGTGACCTTTGTCTTTTAGATGCAGATGGACAGGCATCTAAAGGACGGCTGGCTCTTCTATGTTGTGCCATGCATTCATGAAGTGGCAGTTTGGTTTCCCCAATGTAGAGGTCAAGAGCTTCTTAGACTACGATGACCTGGATGACTGAGAACCTTCACAGACATATTCATGGCTAGTTGCTTTACACATCTATAGTACCTTCCCGCACTGAGAATACAAAGCCTACATGGCTACAGTACGTTTGTCAGATCTGCCTTCAAAGTGTGTTTTTGTCCCATCTCCCTCCCCTCACCCCAGCTGGTCGCAGAAGATGGTTCAGACATTGTCAGAGCCATGTCCCCATATTTGCTGTGCAACTACTTCCAGGTTATTTTGTTTACCACCATGATTATGATTAGTAACACCCTACTGTCAGTCCAGCCAAGGAAATCTGTGGTCTTAGATTTGTTTTTTCATTGGTGTTTGCTTCTTTTTTCATTTACTACAAGCAGCTAATCCTCGTCTTCCTGCTGAAGTGGATGAAGGCATAGGGGTAGCCTCAAAGTCAACTGTGGTTGATATTTTTGTCGTTTGTTAGCTGAAAGATTTCAGATGTTTTGCTGTTATTTCAATGCTTCAGTGGTGATGGCGAGCTAAATGAATATGTTCTGAAGTGGTGGCCTGTTAATTTTGCACATTATACTTGAACACAATCTCAGACATTTCTCTCTCTCCCTCTCTCGATATAT
>NW_005187430.1:1460393-1492303 GCF_000239375.1 Pundamilia nyererei
TCTCCTCCCCTTATGTTGCCACCAGTAGTGTGTTACTTCTGGTAATGGGATTCAAAGGCCTGGATCGCCCATCAGACCCAATCAATAGGCCTTTCATTGGCCGCCATCTCTTAGCGCCTTACAAAGAGCAGCCTGTGTGTGCGTATGTGTGTTTGTGTCTGTGTGTCTGTGTGTGTGCATGTGCATGAGTGTGCGTTAGTGTCCTCTTGCCTCACTGATCTCCCCGGGGTTCCGGAAAGACCTGTGCTTATTCGCTCCACGCGCCCTAAAACACACATATAGTCACACACACACACAAACACACACACACAGACACGCCAGCTGGACCAAATATTCAATTGGGAAAGCAACTCCACTCCACCCACTGCTGCCCTGGAGCTGTGTGTGTTTGTGTGTGTGTTTATGTGTGGCACAGAAAGCAATATAGAGAAAGAGAGAGAGTGTGTGTGAGTATGTGTGTGAGACAGAGAAATGGAAAAACAGAAAGAGAAAAAAGACCAATCCTGTCGCCTGAAAGCTATATTCACATGACTTACTTTGGTCAAGTAAAGCATAATGAAAGTAGATATTCGATGTTGTTGATTGTCATAAAATAGCATGAAAAAGAAAAACAAGCAATGTGTTAGTCCTGCAAATAGATACTGCACACAAAGCCTGATATGTCTTATTATTCATCTTTGCAATTGAACTGTTTTGTGCAAAAATGATTTTTTAAAAACACAAATGAAGTGAGCTCCACTGTTGGACTGGGTGAGCAGTTCCTTTATTGCCACAGATACACAGACTGCAGTTTATTTAGTACCACCATGCTGCCCCAGGGCCAGATATTCGCTAGAACGTCAAACGTGAAATAATCTGCCACTGAAAGTAGTCCCCAGCAGTCAGCTGGCTGATTTGAGAAATTACTGAGCCTTTAGAAAAAGACAAAAAACATGAACTGCTCATCAAATTATCCATGTTTTAAATTTGTTTTAAAAGACAACTATTCCTAGTTTCAGCTTTCCAAGCTACTGATTAAAACACACTCACCAAAATATTATTTTATAGTTATACTGTAAAGGTCATTATAGCTCTCTTGAGTTTGCATTTGAATTTCAAATTTTCTTGGGATGTGACTATGTTAAGTAGCTAGGCAGGTCACACATTATGTCATAGAAATCTAAGTAGGATGCACCTGAAGGATGTTTAAGACATTCCAGGATATTCATGGAATATCTTTAAGTAGCCCTGTTGACGTTACATTTTAAGGGTAATTAGATGTAAAGATGCCACCTCTGCTGCTAGTTCACACACTTTGTCGTGGTCCTTCTAGAGCACGGGTGTTAAACATAAGGCCCAGGAGCCAGAATGAGCTGAGGAAGACTTCGATCTGGTCCACTGGACAGCTTTGGAAAAAGAGGGCATCGATTTTGGACTTTTAACTGTCGTATTACTGAAATAACACTTCTTTTCTTACATCAAACAAATGTGTAGTTATACATTTTTAGACTGAGAAAAAGGGCAGTTTTACTGGTTTGGCCCACTTGAGATTAAAGTGGGGAGTACGTGGCCCACAATGTAAAATGAGTTTGACATCTCTGTTGTAGAGTTTCGTGAGGAAGTGCTGTTGAATGGGCCTTCCTTATTGCTCCTTTGGAATTTTAATTCATGACTTCATGGAGTTTTTAGATATTTAAAAGAAAAAAAAACTATGGCCAAGGGATTCAAGCACCTAAGTCTTCTTACAGACTCTCTGCCTGTGACTTTAAAGGCGTGTAGAACGCCGCCATCAATCCTAATCTACTCAGCAGCTCCATTTCCTCTAAAATGTCTTAAAGGTCTTGTAAATGTAAACACATTTTGTCAGAGAAAGACTGGAGAGATATAAAGACAAAGGGAAGCGAGACAGAACCTGGCTCTACTCGGCAGTAATCAACGAAAGACACAAACACACACAATTATACACCCAAACACACACGAATAACTACAAAGTGCAAGTGTGACTATCAACCCCAGCACGCACACACAAACACAGAGTCAGTTAGCTAACATGCTATCAACAGTGTAGCATTTCAAAGTCCTATTAGCGATGCCTTTTCATCCTCTTTTGCTTTATTTAACAAGACGCGCCAATTAAGAGCCGGGAATTCTAATTGAAGCTAACCGCCACTAACGTTAGCGCTGCTGGCAACCACAACAAAGTCGACACGTGTAAACAAACCAACAAATAAGCATGCGCACACACCCACAGATACAGCACAAATAAGTGCATCTAGATAAGAAAATACTGTGTGTGTTTATGTGTGTGTGTGTGTTGATCTGCGTGCAGGATGCTGTTCTGCAGGGACGGATATGGAGATGCTGATTTGGAAATCTGTCTAGGAACATGCAAATTTATGCAAATAGCACCTCTACGTGTGTGCGTGTGCTAAAACACATGCCTGTCTTTGTGTATATGTATCTGTGTTTATATACTTTAATGCAAACACAATCTGCCGGTGAAGGTGGTGTGTGCGTGTGTGTGCGTGTGTGTGTGCGCGCGCACATGCTCAGCACTGGGCAACACCGGGATTTTTACATTGATGTGATATGCATGTTCATGTCTTGTAGTCTTGAACGAGTGCTCCTCTGTGTTTGTGTGTGTGCGTGCAACCCATTTGTTTGCCATAAAGACCGTGAGTAATTGCCAAAGTGCTCCTCATCTGTGTGTGTCTGTGTATGTGCGAGTGTGCTCATATACACGTTATACAGCACTTACTGATCTATCTCAGAGCATGTGTGAGAGTAAATTACCAAAACACAGGCAGAGTTATTTGAGCCTTTTTGTTTCCTATTTGTTAGAGTAAACAAAAGAAGACAAGCGATAAAGAGAGAGTTTTTTTTTTAAAAAGAAGAGAGACAAAGGACAAAAAAGACAAAATAGGAGAGAAAAAGGAGGGGCAGATGATCAGAAAATAAAACAATAAAGTGGGAAGAGGAATAAAGGAAAGGTTTTGCCAGAAGGAGGAAGAAAAAAGAGATGTAGATGAAAACAAACTGGAACACAAAAAAAGAAGCCAGAATAAAAGCTGTGACAGTGAAATGAGAGCTTGCATTCATTCCAGGGTTTGTTATTTTCCAATTATCCCTTTCTAAAACCATTTGTGTGTGTTTACAGGTGGCAGAAAATCCTAAGCTTTGACCTCTACCCCCTTAGCCAGTAAGTATATCTGTTGAACTGAGCACTGGTCAACATCGGCTCAAGAATAGTTGTTTTGAAGGAAATAAATCAGCCTTTCTTAGAGGTCTCACTGCCTTAGTTGTAACAAGTTTAATTCTCTACCTATGCTTTTCCTATAACGATGAATGAGCGGATGGATTTTAATTTGTCTGTTTATCCCGTATCTCCCATCTGTTATTCATTTTTCCATTTTTTTCTCTTAGCATGACATAATTTAAAAAAAAATCATATTTTTCTGCAGAAGCCCCGCCCACCTGCGGTATTTTTTGGACTCTACTAGAGCAGCTTTGTGTGGGGGTTCAATATTTTACAATAAACTTTATTTATGATCTACTGGGCATTGGTGCAGCACTTTAATTCATCCAGTATCCAAAAACAAGTTTAAGGAAGAGGCGTTTAAAGTTAGCTTTCTTCTCCCTCACAAACAAAAGGTCTGAACAGAAACTTGGGAAGGTTTATATTGACTGACCTCATCACTTTAATGTTTACCATGTTTTATGAGAATCCCATATTGTAACAGTTCATAAATGACACAAATAAGAAACACTAAAGTTTTTAATGCACTATTTTTTTTTAGAAACTTTCCATTTAAGACAAAGTTGTTTTATTTTAAAGGGTGATGGTTGAGTGTTGATGACACAGCTTGGACAGTGCTCATTGTCTTGTCTTTTCTTTTCTCAGCAGCATTTGTGTGCTCTGTTTGCTGTGCTGACTCCCATCTCTGTCACTGATGTCACTGATATGTTTTGACAGCGTAAGTAGGGCTACTGAAATAACACATGACAAAGTAGAGAACAGTCCTATCATCGCTTTACCAGCTTTGGTTGCTTGATTGTGAAGAAGCGGGTTCCAATAGCTGCAGCTAGAAGTAACCGATTCTGAAAATAAGACAGGTGTGTGTGTCTGTGTGCGTGCGTGTCATGTGGGCACATCCATATGCATGTATGCAAATATGTGTTTATGCAACCGCGTGTGTGGAATGTGTGCACAGATGTGCTTGCACGTAGCAGTCGTGTACGTTTATTCTTCAAATGTGTGCGAGCCTTGACGACGGGTGCGTGCGCTTGAATTTTTGCGAGGAACACAATGACGCAATGCCGATGAAGACCCTTTGGTGTTATCACTTCTATTTGAGGGCTTAGACTCATTTTAAGGGATGAGGCTGAGGTTGCTTTGTATCAATGAGGGTTCACATACGTTTAAAAAAAGAAAGAAACAAAGGCAAGTGTGTGAGTGTTGGTGCTCTCACCAGGTGTGTGTCGAGGTACACCCTCAGGCTATCCGGGTCCTGTCTGGGCTGAATCCAGTTCTCTGTGCTGTCCAGCGCCTCCTGAAGCCACGAGATGAACCCGTCCAACTGCTGCACGAAATACTGGGGACAAGGGAGGAGAGAGAGAATTCAGTTTATGATTTAAAAAAACAAAAACAACAACAACAAAAACTAATAATATGTATAAATGCTGATGTCCAGGGCCTGCTGGAAAGGCATCAGAACAACACAACACACACTAAACACTTCAGAGGATTGGGAGATGACAGAACGATAATGTGTAAAAAGAGGAAGGAAGAGAGGAGCAAAACAAAGCAGCAAACAGTTTGAACAGAAAATGGTAGAGAAGCACATCAAAACACACCAAGAAAGGGAGAAGTCCAACAGGTAATGGCATGCAACAGGGAGAGGAAAGGCAGAAAAGGGAAAAAAAGCAACAGATTGGAAGAGAACAGGATTAGAGTACAAGAGAAGGATAAAAAAAAACAAAAGGGGGGGAGCGAGGGAGCGCCCGGCTGGTGTTTAAGAACTGATTCCAGATGAATTAATTCAAGGACAGAGAGAGAACAAAAACGAGACCCACAGGATGAAACAAGTAAACACACGTTTGGACAAATACAGAGGAAAGGAGAATGGAAAGAGAGAGGAAGATATATGGAGGAAAATACAAACAAAGGACTTAAAGATGTGCAAAAATGCACCGAGGAGAGTGAAGGCATGGAAAGAGAAGACAGACGAAACAGGAAGACCGAAAAAAAGCAGGTGAGGAAGACAAGAAAAGATTTTAAAAATACACATATAAAGGCAGAAAAGAAATCAAAACACAGATGGAAAAGAGGAAGAGGTGAGAGGAAAGAAAATTTAAAAGAGAGAGGAGAAGAAAAATGACACTAGTGCATGGCAGACAGGTGAAAAGTAAGAGGTGACGAAGAGACTGATGAAGAGACAAGGAGAAACAAGACTGCAAAAGCAAAAACCTGAGAGTTGGGGAAAGAAAAGGGGAACAGAGCCAGAACGAGCAGAAGGAAAAGAGATCAAAAGAGATGAAGTGGTATGAATGACTCTAGTGAGCTGAACACGTATGTCTCCATCACTGGCACGTTGCCCTTCATGGGAGTACACAGATAGATGTACACACTGACAGAAGATAGGGGGGAAAAAAGAAGGCAGCAGCTTGTTAGTCAGTGGAGAGCTACTGCCATCTACTGGCCAACAGTGAGATTTATGATGCGCGGAAGCCTTGATGATCCACAACAAGATTGTACTAATCTAACTAAAAATGAAGCACACAAAAATTCTGTTGTTTTTTTAAATTGCATAAACATCCTCTTTTTCTTCCATATGATGTGAAATGTATCAGCAGGAAAATCCACAGAATCCATGTGAAATAGCACCTGATCCAGTATTGATTTCTGTCTTTAAATCCACTTCACTCCTGAAGAGGAACAGAAGAGACTGCTTAAAAGAAGAACAAAGAGTTTTCAAAGGGAGGTGAAAGGGGGAGTAAACACTTTGGATTGCAAAGCAAGGATCAGACAGAAGAAAGGAAAGTGTTTAAACCTATTTTAGAGACAAAAACAAAAGGGAAGCATTAAGGGTGTTTGATACAAATTTTGCGTCCGCACAGTTCTGCCCAGCTAAAACTCACACTCGCTGTCCTGGACTTGCGACGCTTGGAAGGGAGACCGACAAAAAGAATGGGAAAATACTCCAAGAGTAACCAAGAAAGAGCAGGCTGCACATTCACCTCGACGATTTTAAAGAATCAAGCCAGCATGTTATGCATGTGGTTTAAATAAGCATGGACATGTATGGTTTACTTCTCCAATAACAGCTCCAGGTGTGTAGTTTTAGCATAGCCGGTCCCTCGAGGAATCAGTGTTGCACTTAGCCATGGGGCTACGCTAGGTTTTCTTTTTGATTGATCACTAAGTTTTCTTCTACTCTTTGGATCAAGTTTATTTCACATGAAGGACCACCCTTAACTGCCTTATTTCGTCTCGTGAGCTCGTGGGGGGGAGAAGGCTGCACCTGCCTGTAACTCCACCACTCGGCCAGCTCTTATAGCCTCATGTAGCGGGTGAACGCATTTGTAATTAACTGATTTGACATTCATGTCTGATGTATCTATATTTCAGCAGTCTGTAGCTTTAGCCCGTCCACCACAGGCATAGTTGCTTCCACAGAGAAATCCACTACGAACACAACCCCGCACAGGTCAAACTGGAGCTGCGACCTGAATTTTATGTAGCCTGGATCCAATCGAACTACACAGAGCGTGCGAGCTACATCAAGCAAAGAGAGAGCGAGCTGAAAGTGATTTACATAAAACCGAAGACATACAGCAACTCCATAAAATTCATTCTTTCCACTCAGACCTTAAACATTACATCTGGAAAAACAGGTTTAACTGTGACTGCGGATCATCAAGAAGACAATTCTAATATTTTATACATTGAGCGCTGTTTTCATATCTTTCACTGAGAGCTATCTGGAAAACTAATGGCAGAGTGAAGGAGGCTGTGGGGAGAAGGTAAATCTGATGGAAATTACTTGAGCTGCCACATCTGTGCACCCACGCTTTCACCTCGCCTACAAATCGCTGTAGCAAATCTATACGTGTGTGTCCTCATATGGAGATAGGTGTGTCTGCTTACTGTGATGATAAAATGTGCGTTTGCGAACACGTTCTATTCCACAGTGTTGTCTGTGTGTTGGTTTACTGTTATAGATATGTATAGTGTGTTTGTTAGTGTGAGAGAGGGTGTGTCTGCATGTGAGCCTGTATGAGATGCAAACCTTGACCAAATGAGCAGCAGTATGTTAATTACAACCGTGACCCTTTAAAAAAGCACACACACACACATCAATATGATTCTGTCCATCTCTCCACCGCTCGTTATTGAGGAGATATGGAAATCAAAAGTATTGATGAGAGGAGAGGAGGAGAGGAAGAATGGAAGAAGTAGGAAGAAGCAGATAGTATAAGGAAAGGAAAGGGGTTGCATGGAGTGCAAAGCAAGATTCAAGAGTATTAAAAGAAGAGAACAAAGCAAAGGTTAGAGGAAAGGGATTGAAAGGTAAATGAGAAAAAGGAAAAGGGCAACAAAGAAGGAGGGCATCAGAGGATAAAAAGAACAGAGGTAAAGATCAATGAGAGAATTGCGAAAAGGAAAAGATGAGAAGCATGAGAACATGAGATGCGAAGAGAAGTAAACCATGAGAAGAAATGAGGTGAACTGAAGAGAAGAAGAGTGAGAAGGACAGAGGAGGAAGGCGCGAACAGCGGTAGAGCGAGTATTGCTGGTTTGGATATCGACCAGCATGCACTGGGCTGCTTACAGCTTCTTTGATGTCTCTAAACCAGTGAGGCTCCTGAGGGGCAGAAAGGCCTGCTGGGAGCTGAAACGCCTGATCTGATCCTCTGCCGCCTGGATAACTGCTCTGATATCATGCTTCATCTCTTCCTCCTGTGGTTCAAACTCTTCACCGCTGGATAATTACCGCTCAGCTGACGAGGCTTTCTGAAGGACGACGCTGATAGATTTGGACTCAAACTCCCGGCAGATGATATTTGGCTTCGCTGATTAATATGTTAGAAGCAATAGCTCTGATTTTCCACCAGGAGAACAAAGCAAACAAAAATCAAGATACAACTGATGCTAGTCCACAGAAATTAAGATTCGATACCAGTGTTCACATTTTTATGATCTTTCAAGTAGCAAGGAGAAATAAAAAACAGAAACAAAATGTTAGAGCAGCAGAGAAACACAATTTAGTTGTTGTGTTAAAGGATTTACTGCTGTGGAAATATTAAACAACTTCTAGCAGTCGTGTAAAACAGCAACAGTAACTTCAGCCAGTGCTTCATAACAACAATGACTGCTTAAGGCGGAGGTTGGGGTGGATGGATGGGTCAACAAAACCACCTTCTATGCCAATCACATTTTATAAATGTTATCACTTTTCTATAATGGAATTGTACTTATAGAAACAGATGACCTACTGTATACTGTCTGGTCATTAGGCTTAGAAGACTACAGACTAAGCTCAAATGACTTAACTGTATAATTGACGTTTTAACAACCCAAACACTGCTTGTATTTGTCTTGAAGGCCAGGTGAAACTTGAACACATATTCAACTTCTCTTCTCTATATGCCACTGTTCATGGCCCTGGGCTGCACGGTTTGCAAGTGCATCCACGTACCTGGTTAAAATCCACACGAATGCTGGGACTCAAGGCTCTCTGGGTCGTGCACCACATACTTGAAGAAAACAGACATGCTAACCTTCATGGTAGCTCTTAGCTATAAGCTAATGAATTTGGATGACTGGCATCCTAGCTTAACAAAATTTCAGCACCTGGTGAAGGTAAAAACCAGAACAAAATACGAAATGATGACTTTTCTGAGCGGGGTTCCAAAAACATTTTGGGGGATTGAGGTGAGATGGATAATTTCCACAGCAGGCTACGTTATTAGATTGACTAACTCGAACACCAAACACTTTTCCACCGCTGCGCCAAAATTAAAGAACTCGAGGGGAGGAAATTTTGATTAGAGTTTCATTAAAATTATTTGTCATATAAAACATGGAACCTGCGCAGCTGATTTCTGAGGAATATTTGGATAGGACAGGACTGCAGCTGTCTCCACGGTACATTAGGGTGGAATTTCATTTTGCCTTTTTAATTATTAGAAATTTGTCTATCTGTAGTGCGCCTGGAAGGAAGGAAGGAAGGAAGGAAGGAAGGAAGGAAGGAAGGAAGGAAGGAAGGAAGGAAGGAGGAAAGGAAAGGGAAGAAAGAAAGATGTCCAGATTTACAGAGAGTAAAAAGACAACTCTCACACCTGACTGCATCTCTAATATCGTCCCGGTAAAGCCCCGCCCACCACTGCCAGTTATCCAGCTCTCTGCTGCTGTGGAAATGGTTATCTAGTCAACAGTGGTGTTATAACCAGTCAAACATTCCTTTAGAGCGGCATTACAGGACCAAACTGGCCCACTAAAGTGTCCAATCTGCTCCACTGGATGAATGTTTAAGTATGAAAATTGCATCAGAGGGAGTATTTTCAGTACCATGCTGTTGTTGCATTACAAAGCATTGTTATAAGTCATAAGGAACAATCATGGGAGTAGTTGTCCAATGTGTGAATTGAATCTCTAAAATATTTGTTGGCTCTTATTTATGTTTAATATTTATCTTCCACTCTGTCGCTGCAGACTTAAAGCTAAACATCTGCCATATCAGCTTCATAGAGTAATTACTTTTAACTCTCAGAACAAAAACTTTTATTATATGTGGGATAACTTAATTTTCATTCAAGAAAAAAAACACTCAAGACCAACAACGACGGCCCTGCTGCTCATATTAATGACAATGTGCACATTTCATGGGTTTAAATCGAACAAAAGCGAGAGCTCGTGGGATACTCTGTCAGCCTGTAATATACTGCATTGTCTCCAATAATGAAAATGAGAACATGGCTTTCTAGCAATAAGCTGGCTTCTGTGGCAAATTTTACTACCTTGTGTCATAAACTCTTTAACGGAGGAATCTGCACTGATTGCTTTTACACGACAAAAGGTCACAGTACAGATCAGCTACACACAAAATTATCTTTATGTTCCTCCTACAACCCTAATTAGTATGTGCCGAATGTGTATTTTCTATCAGCTTTTAATCAGTGGCCGTGTGATAAAGTGTTCAGAATCAACATTACCAGGCTGCAAACAAATTTACTTCTGTCACTTTTTCCTTTACCTCCCCCTTACCCTGTTTATCTAAAGAAGCACAAAAGAAGAGAATAACACCCCTCCGCCTCATCATCCTCCACCTCTCTCTTATTTTCCTATCCTCTCTGCTGTCGGTGGGCGTCCCTGACCCCCCTGCTGGGCCAATCAGACGATTCTTGATGTGAGTCTGTTGTCTGTCTGTCTCCCACTGCTCGCAGATAGGCTGGCGTGCCGCAGAGCCTCCAAACACACAGACACCTCACACTGAGGACGCTGACGCTGGCCCAGGCGGTGCACACGATGTGATCACATGATGTATAGGACACTTATCTAACCAATGGGCTGTTTCTCCATAGTTTTTAGTTTTTCTAAAGAATTTAAATCCACTTCACGTGTCATGTCCCACACAGCGCAATTAGGAACTTTGGATTTCTGTGTATGTATCTCTCCTGCGTTGGTCTCATAAACTTTCAGGAAACAAGCCGCAGATTTACGTGATGCGGACACAAATTATGAGAGGATCGGTTCCGAAATTACAAATGTTGAGGAGGTCAAGGTTGAGACAACAATGTCTAGACGGTCAAAGGCGGGAGGATAAAATATTCATGTCCAACAGTACGGAGAGAACAGAAACATGGAGTGAAGCTCTGACTTGGGGAGGAGAAAGGAAAAATTGTGATTCAATGGCGTTACAGTCTAGTCAAAACAAATAATTTACTTTACAAAGTACAATTTTTTATGTTACTTCACTAGTACAAACCCATTGTGTGCAGAGGCATAACATGGGCTTCTATAATAAATACAGCCTGGTCATACACACTTCAACAGCTTAGCTTTCAAAAACAGGTTAATTAATGATCACTGTTTTGTTACCTTTAAATTACTCGTAATTTGAATCTAGCTGTGTCTCCATGAGTCGCTCAGGTGTAATGCTTCTGGTGGAGCACCCTTCTTGTAACAAATTTCACCTAGCGACAGTCACCAACCTCCAGCAACAACTTGCCAAAAGATCTGGCAACACACGGTTTCCTCTAATAACTGGAGGTGGTGGAAAGGTCAGTAGTCAGAAATCTTTACACCTTGTTTCTGTTGCTGCCACCTTCTAGACCAGTGTTAGCAGAATTACAACAAGTAATATGGCCCGCTGTGAAGTTTAAAGAAGTTTATGCTTCACATTTGTGTGAGTGAAATTACGACATTTTATTATACTGAGTCAGTAGCAGTAGCAGATCAGATGGGGATCTGTTGCAACCACACAGTTAATCAATCATGCTAACCTTAGCTCATCACTTAATGCTCCATTGTCCTGATCATCCAAAAACCCAACACAATGACGTCCAAACCTCTGAGGCTGAAGCTTCAAAATGAATATAGAGTGGAACCCCGACTTACGAAATTAATTCGTTCCAGAGGGTCTTTCGTAAGTCAAAATTTTTGTATGTCAAAGCACCTTTTTCCATCGCCTTTGGAGTGAGGCGATGCTGGCTGAAGACGAAGTTCTTGGTGGAGGAGGAGGTGGCAGAGGTTGAAGAACGCATACATATGCATGCATACATACGTATGTGTACATGTACATAACATTATGGAATTGAATTGAATTTTTTTGTAATTTTCCATTCTATCTATTTCGTTACGCGGGCATTTTGCCGTACCACGGGCAGAAATATTGCCCTTAAGTGCCTTCGTAACTTGAATTTTTCGTTAAATGGGGTCTTCGTAAGCCGGGGTTCCACTGTACTCACTTAAACTGATCTGATCTACTAGTATTCAGATCATACGCAATAATCAGAACAATCAACTAAGCAACAAAGTGTTGCTTAGGTAAGCTTTTTTATGGTTCCTCTATGATTAAAGGAACTAAATCCATGAGGATAAAGGTAAATATCTGCCCCTTTCCTGTTATATTTTACTGACATTTCAGAGTTTCTACTCAGTTTGTCTCTGCTCTAATCAAATTTCCTCAACTCCACCTGCAAACACAACCATGAGCTTCTCCCCCGAGAAGACGAGAGGTGCCGGACGTATTATATTCGTGTTCTGCTCCTAGATTTGACTCATTTCTGCTCCAACAGTGATCTTTCCACAGTTTCTCTTCCCTGGACGGATGATTTTTCATTCTATGTTAATCTGCTCGGTTGTATTCAGTAGAGACTCTTTGCAGAGAGACAGAATGTCACCCTCCACACTGAGACGCTCCTTCTCCTCTCTTCACTTCCTCAATTAGGCAGCTCATCCATCGCCATGATTACATGCTGCTAATTAAGCAGCTAATCAGCTAATTACCCAGGAGCAGAGAGGAATGAGGAGTGTGTGTGTGTGTGTGCTTATGTGTGTGTGGTTAACACAAGGTGTTCTGCAAGACAGCAGGGTATAATTCCTGATTCTGGGAGGATTTTTTTGTGTTTGTTTATTATGTTTTAATTCAAAATTAGGAATCTTTGTTTATTTTTGTAACTCTCTGGAGTTACATGTTTTTTACTCAATGCTCTGCGCCGGGTGTTGTCTGAATGTGATTTTTTTTTATTATTCCTTCCTGTTAGTAACATTCAGGGAAAGCCTGAATGCACCATGAGCTAAAACAATGTTTTCTAATGGCAAGGCATCAAACACAATTCACCCTCTGACCTTGAAATTTACATTCCTCATACCCAAGCAGATCCTCACATACTCAGGGATGTGGGAAACATTACACCAATGTGGGACACTTTGAAATTACTAGTACACTGTGATTTGATTCCCATTTGTCTTCCTTTAAGTTAACACATGAGATTGAGCTTGATATTGATTATCCATTCATTCATTTTCTTGATCGCTTGACCAGCTTAGGGCCATTAAAAGGATGGAGCATCTCCCAGCTGTCATAAGTTGAGACACAGACTCACCAGTCTATTATTGGGGCAAAACAAAAACTATTTTGAATCACCAATTAATGTAGCAGGCATGTAAACCCAGAGGAAACCAACAGTGGCAGATGCAAAGACCATGCAAAGTGGATCCAGAAAGGCAGCTGCAGACCAGGGGGTTCACTACAGCACCAGCGTTCTACCAAAGACTGACATCAAAAAAGGAAAAGCAAAAAAAGAGGGCAACTTTGACATTTCAACAGTCAAATCATCATTAATAGTCACTATTATGGCCAATCTGGCCAATTTGGTAACATGGAGGACAGAATTTAATGTGGGGAATGAATTTATAACCCTCCGGGTCACTGATCCCCATTTCCAAGGACATCCCCTCACACAGCTGACACTTTAATTCTCAGACTGATTCAAAAGGACCCTGACCATTCTCACTGTTAATCTTATTACAGCTGTCCAATTCTGTAGGTGGGCTCCTGACCCGGCTAGCACCAGATAAGATGGGCACGATGAACTTCATTGATCCCTGAGGGGAAACTGAGATGTTACAGCAGCAAAGTAAAATGTTGCCTGGGGAGTCGAGGGTATTAAGAATTGTAATATTAAGGCAATAAAGGTGAGAGAGTGAAATAAGCCTGAGTAAAATAAAACAATAAAGAAATATTAAAGGCGACAGAGCCACTTTATAGCACTAATTAAACAAGCAGCCATGATAGGAACTTATCCCCAGAGCTATTGGCATTTCACGATATTCAATATGACAGATATGACTGATTAGTTCACCAGGCAAACCTCATCAATAATCTGCCTGCCAATCAAACGTGACCTTTTGAAGTGAGGTGATGAATTAGCAGGGCCAGTGGACAATCCGATACTAGCCTTCCAATCCATCAAGGTAGCTTCATTGAAGGGGCAAAAGTGGATGTTGGACTGATTTTGTTTCAACTTGTCATCTTTTGTCTAAATGAAAGTGCAGAGATCTATCTCACAGACTGGCAGTAAAAACCAGCTACAGCAGTGAAACACAAACATTCCAAGTTTTACTTTTGGCAGGTTAGTTTAGCACCCTTGAGCCATTCTATTGAGGTACAGGCAAAATCTACTTTGGAGTTGTTGTGTTATGCCCCGCCCACATCACAAGGAAGTCCTGGCCTATTCTTACTGATAACTGGCCGACGTTGTAGGTTCACTGAGCTCACTGTGGCCTCCAGATTGTAAGAGCTGGCCCAGATGACCTGTTCACTCTCTTGAACTTTATTTATTTTAGTTGTTTTTTTTAAATTATACTTTATTTAAGTGAACATCTTATGCAGGCTGCCTCCCTGTCAGACACCTTGAGCCTGTTTATGGCATTGCTGAAAAAAGCAAGACCCTAAAAAAACATGTCAACTGGATGTTGGCATATGTTATGCACAAATCTGTAAATATCGTTTAGCATTAAAGGCGGCCTCAAAAATGTGCAAGTAACATATGCCTTATGCTCAAATACCCTTCCTACTAATCGCAGGTGCTTTTACACAGATTTTAAACTGAGTGCAGAAATGTTGATGCTTGTGATAAGATCAATAGTTAATTTTGTCATTTGCACAGTTTGCTGTGGATGACTTATGTAAAATATGACTTAGCATAATTTCTGCATTAGGCGCACTTAAAATCCTTTCATTTTATTTTATTATTTTTTTATCGAAAGTGTACCTTATAATCCGGTGCGCCTTATGTATGAATTCTGCTGGGCTTACTGACCTCGAACCGATTTTATGTGGTACACGGCGCTCAAAAGTCTGTCAAAAAATGTTTTAGTACAACTTTGATATGCTACGAAGCCGCAATGGTTGATGGATTGTCGAAGCATTACAGCTACTGTAGTCTCCTTCAGGTCCCAAAGTCAAACGAACACTGCGGCATCACTGAGAGTTAAAAACTGTCTAAATTCTTTCACCTTTAATAAAATGATCAGCGTTGGTGCTTTACCAGGTGTAACAATTGAGTTTAACATCCAGGCATCCATGAAAACAGAATTTATTAAATTTAACGGAGTTAGAAGTTAGCAGGAAGTTAGCTCGCTAGTTTCCACCTAAACATGATATAGCATGTTCTGACTGAGAGATTTTTGAAAAAACTAAAACGTATATGCTCTGCTGTCACTTCCAACATAAAGAAGACTGAAAACTAAACAGCAGTGACGTTTGTAGGGTTACTGAAATTGGACTAGCTGGTATATAATGATGTGCTACATGATCGCTAGAGACAAAGCTATGTTAGCATAACATAAACAGTGAAGCTAACTTTTTTTCCACTCAATAAAAGTTGGGTTCCCGATGGTTAGGGACAAATGTAATCGCATGGCAGGATGCTGTAAACGGACCAAACTTCAGTCAGGAGAACAACTGAAATAATCCATCCACAATACCAGGTTAGTCATTAATATACTGCAACAACATGGGAACAGAGCAGCTGCGAGAGGATTCAACATTAATGAATCAATGGTACGAAAGTGGAGGAAGCAAGAAGAATGAGTTGAGTAAAGTTTGACTTATCTGACTGCTTTGTTTCACTTAATGCACCTTATAATCCAGTGCGCCTTATGGTCCAAAAAATACAGTTGTACAAGTATTACTGGAAGAAAATAGACTACACTTAAAGTCATGTGTGGGCGAGTCTCTGTACGTTCAGTGATGGAGGTTAAAACATTGTCTGTGTGGACTGGTTAATAAGTCAGAATACTTTGCTCCAATAATCGCGATGATGACGAAATGTTAAAGAGTAAACCGCCCACACAATCATAGAGCAAAATATCTCAAACAGAAATCAGTCAACATTCCTAAGAGTTGTTGTTTTGCTTACAGTATATTCGGAAAAATAGAAAACTGCAATGGCGTCATCATCAAAAATGAAGACAAAGAAGGATTTCTCCTTAAGTAGCAGGAGAAATTCCACTGCAACGTAACTGTGCTGGCATAAATTACCACCCCAGACTTAAAAGTAATTACAGGTAGTAATTTTTAATAAGGAATATTACTGTTTTAATACAGTCAGAGGTGTAAAAATGTATTGGATTGAGCATCAGAGGATACTTAGGAAGGTAAAAAATACCAAGCTGGGGCTCAGTGTGAAGCTGGATGTTTGCAGTAGAACAAAAACGAAATGAAGCTTCTAGGAAAGCTCATTTTCATGGGATGAGAAATGCCCCCAAACTTGTAAATGACAGTAGAGGGAATGAGCTACATATGTATCAAAGCCTGAACACAGACAGACAACGTGAAGACTAGATAGGAATACCTCAATCTTCTTCCAGATATCAGGGTCTTTGTCGTGACTGTGAATGTCCTCCAGCAGCTGCTGCACCAGAGACGCGCATTCACGCCCTCTCAACGGGGGCAGGGTCAGCGGAGGCTGATGCTCTGCTGACCTTCGCCCCTCATCCTCTTCAGACTGCAGGTCACTTAACGGGCCCGACTCGATGCTTTCATCCAGGGAGGGTGCAACATCGCTCGAGGAACTGGGGCTAAAGCGGCCAAGCAGGTTTCGCCTGCGAGTAACCTGCAGGAGGATGCACAAGTCGACATTATTGGAACATTCGTTCAGCTTCAACAAGTTTTTTTTTTGGAGTTAAAACACACAAAGAAACTATTTTCATACCAGCGATGGCAGAGGAGAAGGAATGTCTTCCCCACTATCCACTACACTGCTCACATTGTCCCCGCTCTCTCCTACATCCCAGTCCGGGTTGAGCTCAGTCAAATCCCAATCATCCACATCCTGGGTAGAGCCACCTGGCCTCTGCAGTTAGATGTAAAAAGAGCAATAGTGGTTGCAGTTTAGATTACAATGATGGACAGTCAGACACAGTATTCAGGATCCTAGTTGTTAACTAACCAAGGGGACGGTCTGAGTCAGACTTTCTAGTTTCATAGCAAGCATTTCTGTTTTGCGGAGCTGAGCAGGGAGAGCCAGGAACTCTTCTGACCCATACCAGTGCTCCCTGTCTGGGCTGCCTTTGGATGAGACTTGGGGACCCTATCAGACAAGAAAGTAGGAAATAAACATACAGTGGAACATTGAGTACGTGCAATTGTCAAACTTCTGTACTTGCTAACCTCGTCTTCTGTTTTTGACCACATAGTTCCTGATCTCAGCTCTTATTTAAACTGAATACTTGCAGGTAAATTGTGATTAGTATAGTACTGCATGCTTGTGATTTGAGAAGACATCAACTACAAAAGTTTCCACTACTTTAAAACATGATAAATTAATCAAAATGAAAGAAATGAGAACGAATAGATGTCGATTTAGACTGACTTCAGATGGCAAATAATTCCAATTAATCTGAGAAAAATGCTACCACACACACAAACGCTCTGTAATATGCCTCTGTCCTTCTCTCTCTGAACAAAACACAAACTTTTCTCCTAAACAAAGGAAATAATCTCTCACCCTCTGACCCTGGCGCTTTACAATCCAGACCGCCGCCTTGCTACGAGGCGGTCGGGGGTCCGACTCCTCTCCTGATGCTTCCAAGTCTGAAGAGAGAGCTTGCTCCCTCATGGGAGAAGGCAAGGAGGAATCAGAGTCCCCCTCACTATGTGTATGTGTCTCCTTCTGCATCCTCTCCATTTGATTTGATGTTTCATTCTGAGACTTCAGGTCCTGCAAAGGCAGGGGGGCGTCAGCGGTTGGTCTGGCCCCAGATGAGCTCCTCTGGTCAGGCAGAAGCCTCTGTGCACTCCCACCTGAGTGTCCTCCGTATCTGGAGCTTGCATTTTTTCTACGTATGTTGCACCCATTCATCACCTGTAATGGAAATTTGAGTTAATGATGACGTTTCTGAAGCTCTTTATGTTCACTGGGTACATATAGTGGAAGAGAATTAACATCAATAAAAAGCCATCTCTGTCTCAATAGGAAGAAATGCAAGACAAAACAGAAGAATGTGTGGGTTTAACAAGAGATCCTTCTGTCTCTTCAGGTTATGAGGCTACCTCTGTGTCACGGCGATAGTCGTGACGCCAGCTGGAGTCCATTGTTTTATTACAAGACCCATCTGTGGATGCAGCCATCATCAACTCACTGCAACTCACTTACATTCTACAGTTTACCGCTGAGGCAGCAAACAAGGATGCCTACTGCTGTGTAGGCGGTGGGGTCTTGTATTTTGCTGCAGGTATACTATATTTGTGACATTCTCAATGTTCCCCAAGAAACAAACACGTCTCCTGAGCTATTAAAATATATGGTCTTTATGTTCTGCTATTAGCCAGTATTACTTCAAATATATCCTTGTGAATTGTGAAAGTTTTAAATTAGTTGTGTTTTCCTTAAATCTATATCCAGCTGTATCTGTGTAAAGATTAGTTACATTAACTATTTACTGCTTGTTGGTGCAATATTTTCTTACGAAAGTTAAGCGTCCTGCCTGAAGTTTTTACTGTTTTGTTTTTATTTTTCAGAAATTGAACAAATGGTTTTCTTTGGCAAATCTTCAGTACATGTAGTTTTCATAATAGGTAAAAATGTCTCTGTTGCAGTTCTGGATTTATGTTCATTTCATTTATAAATGTTGTTACTGAAGTGAAAAAGCAAAGGACAAAGGAGGACAAACCTGCAGGCTCTCGCAGGACTGTGAAACATTTTCCGGATAAACTGAGTCCAGTTCCAACCAGAACTTGGAGCGGTCTGGAGGAGAGGCAGAGATGAGAGACGGGGTGCTTCGGCTCAGCTCAGACTGGAACTGGATCCCTGAGACTGGGCTAACCTTCTCCGAACCTCCCACTGAGTCCTCCGCCCTGGATGCTCCATCTAGGAACATAGCAGCTCTCTTGGGAAGTGATGGTTGTGTGGGTGATACTTCGGTGCTGTGGAACTCACCCTGCAGGGGGCGCTTCGCACTTTCATTGTGGTTAGGCATGCCACATTGCATTGTGGGCAAAATAGATGAAGAAGGGTTATGGTTTGTTGAGTCACTGGGAGAAGAGAGTTCCGGTAAACTGTTATGGATTTTGTGGTTTGACAGATGGGGATCTCCACTTTCCTCAGATCTTGGTTCCTGGTTTGGGTCTTGGGTTTGGTTGATTTCCTTTAGGGTTTCCTCACTATTAGACTCTGCTACCCGGACCTCGGGTTCATCACTGGGACTGTAGTCACTTAACTCAAAGGCAGTGATACCACAGTCCAGAGAGAAGTAGTCTTGGCTGCAGCGGATAGTCAGCTGACCACAATCGTCTACCTCTGTCAGAGCGTCCAGGCGGGTCTAGATGAAGAAATAACCACTTTAATGTATCAGACACTATCACTGTGAAATTTAACAAATGTATTTATTTCTTCTCAGTGTGATTCCAAACACAGTCAGTCTGTTTGATTGAATTCACTGAGACCTCACTGATAGAGGCAACTTTTGGAGCTGAGAAATACTTGATTTAAAAATAAAAGAGCGTCTAAAACACGAGATTTGTTCATCTGTGTGTCTGATACCTGGTGCTGGTCCTGGCTGAAGGCCTGCAGGATGTCAGTCTGCCGGGTGTAGTTTCCGTTGGAGTCCTGCAGGCTCTGCAGCAGACGTTCTTTCAGGACCAGAACCGAGACTCTCAGCTGGTGCCACAGCAGCTGCACCGTCCTAAACCACAAGAGGTACAACGTTTACCGATAGCTCATGTGCATCGTTGTGTATTTCTTATGAAACCCGATGACTATGAAAGAAGCTGTTTTTAACATTCTTACATTTCTGCTTTGCATCATTAATGTTTCAGACCGTTACTCAAAACATGCAATGTCATTTCTTCAGGGTTACACTGTAACATTTTGTAGTAACAGTATACTGTACATACATAGATATTAAATACTTTCCCACCACTTCATCTTTCTCAGATTTTTGCTTAGATTTGTGGGCAGATTGTGAGCTGTTGTAATAAAAGGGCACCCATTATTAATTAATAGTAGGTCTTAGATATATGAACAGAACGAGCAACTGGGCGTTAAAAACAGCTATATCCATTACTCTACTCTTTTTAACCCAGTACCTACATAATAGAGTTATTACATTGTAACTCTTACAATTATGCTGTACACTGTGTGCTGAAATTTAAATGATGTCTCATCTTGTGGAGACCAACCTGATGTCAACAATGATGTTAACAGAGTAGGACAGTAGTTTCAGGGAGAACTCCGTCTCCAGCAGGGCGTGAATCTGCTCCACATGATCTGAGATGTCCTCACAGATGTCCTATAGTCACACAAACAAGAGAAAAAAATCATGAAACATCAGAAAAGTGATCAAATAATAAGCATACAAACACATATACAAGCCATACCTGACCCCAGTTACTGTAGTATCTATAAATCTAGAGGCACTATAGAACAAAAAAAATCTGCTGAGTACTACTGCTGAAAAAGCAGAACTGGTAAGGATGTCATATTCCCCCTTTTAACCATGAGTCAGTTCCACGAGGGACCAGTTCCATGTTTGTGTGCAAAAACATGGAAAACTCGTGTTTCGGGGAGTAACACTGGCTCTATATCACACTTGCTGTTGACTGAGATTGGTGAACTAAATTCAGAAGCTGTAAACCCGCTCAGATGCACAAAGACAGACAGACGGACTCCGGGCTAAAATAACATCAGCTGTCACAAACTTTTATAACTGAAGTTTAGTGATGTGATGAACATGCAAATTACCCACTTGTGTATCTCAACAATGCAGTGCTTCCTAAATTCTGCCTCAAAAGCATAAACTCTTCAGTTTTTGTAAAATGTGCGTGTTTGTAGTTAGAGGTGGTGTTTCGGAATTACATTGGGATAATCATTGTAATTACAAAAAACAACATGATCTAATTAAAGCACTGTTTAAGACCATTAAACACTGAGCACGTTGTGAAAAAGCGGCACGAAATTCCATATTTTTCAGCTCCAAACTTGTCGTGTAACATTCATATACACTAAATGTGTTGTTCTGAAAATGTATCGTCAAAAAACAAACCGTGAAAAAATGAAGTTAACATCAAGCAGTGATGAATTCCTAAACAAGAGAAGGAATAAAAGGAGAGTTTGGGTTCGTCTAATTCTTATGAGACGATAGCAGCAGGGAGAATTTCACGGTTCGAGCCACGACTTGAAGCTGTGTCACGGCTGCGTTCGTACATATGTCAGGATGTCAGTGGGGCAGTTTGAGCTCTTGTGGGCAGATTTGGGACAACTTCTGAGGAGCCAGAGAATTTATTTCAGAGAACCGACACACCTGGAACAGCGTCTCGCTGTGTGTCTGAGGTAAGATACAATTATTTTACTATTTCCATCTCATTAGTTTTATGTACTTTTATTAAAGTTTTATATTTTCTTGCCATCTAACTCTGTTGTTACTGCTTTGCGGAAAGGAAACTAGTGCGCACTAAAATTAGATGACCTTTTTAGAAAGCAGGCGACCTTGTTTTGAACCCACTGCGGCTACTTTACATCCACCTCAAGCCGCTGAGTCACTGTGTTGCTCCATGGTGACCTCTCTGAACAACACAACACCTCCTGCTCTGCTACAGCCTGGATTAGGACACCGCTCGGCATGTGAGAATGTAGGTCACACACGCTGCCAGCTTGGCTCATGCTAGTTTGGCTAACAGTGTGACCTGCTTAGCAGTGTTCCAAAATAAATCTGTATCTACTGTATGTGGGGTGAAGTGCTGCTGCATCAGGATTCCAGCTTGTGGTCAGTGTGAACATGAATGCTCAAACACAGAGTGCGGAGGACAGAGACTTTCATGTGGCCTGTATGACTGCAGAGTTTAGTATGCAGGTGTTGAACGTTTTAGTGAACTTGTCGGTTTTCTGGCTCCAGCTGACCAAATGTGAGCGGATTCTGGCCCACATGTGTCTGTCAGATTTAGTCTGACATGAGCTGCACACGAGCCAGCTTTCAGTCCATTTGTATCATTCAAGTCCAGCATGAGTCTGGAAACCAGTCAGGCTGTAGTTAGCAGCTGCTGTTGGGCTAACTGATCACAAAAACAAAAATCTAACATCTTACTGGCCAACTAGTTTTATAGTACAGTAAGTCTAAACTTCACTAACTAGGCCGTGGGGCTGATTGTGCATTTGAATGCTCATTTCTGATCTTAGGTTCTTGATTTCTAATGCAGACATAAAATTACTGGCAACTGCCAGTGATGCACCTCAGCCTCATAGTAGATGCACTTATGGTATATATTTAAAACTCCTAGGTGATGTTCAGAAAACTCACCATATAACCTTGGCAATACAGTGTACACTAATTCTCCAAGTAAAACCTCAAAACATCCACAGTCCCTCACTGCACACACAATGTTCTTGAACCCTTAGTTAACACACACACAGCAAGTTTCGTCATCAAAGCGCTGTCATGTCACTTTAAAACACTGGTGAAAATGTCACTGGCTTCAATAATTCACCCATAGCTTTCAAATGCTAATACACATACACACACATCACAGCGCTCAGCAGAGGGCCCATCATACCAAATTAACACAGAGTCTGCCACTAGGATCTGAAGTCATTTGTTAGAAGATCCTGAATCCAGGCAGAGTACTAGCAGCTAATGAGACCCCGCCAAGGGTGTGCAGATATATTCACAATGACAGCGTGTCTACATCAGTCTATATTTTTCTGTCCTGTGACCTCTTGCCATTAAAAATGTATAAATAAATGATAATATCTATCCTTTAATGATCTCTGTAAACAGAAATCTGCATATGAAAATGCAAGATTTTGAATAGAGGTAGTGTTTTATAGTCTGAGTTGACCAAGCACCTTCTGTTTTCAAGCTTTCAAACAAGCTGTGTGAAGACTAAAGGAGGAACTGTATTTTCTGAAATGCCTTTTCCAAACCATTGGTCATTGTCTCAGCATGATCTGGCTTTTTATTCTCTTTTTTTAATGCATCTGCATTTCTAAGCAAGACATTCTCATGTAATCAGATATTTTAGCCAAACAACTCTCAGCTAGGAAAACTGCCTAGTGTCCCCTCAGCCTAAGGCTAGGTTTACAGATGGATCTCTGAAATGTGCTGAAATTTTATAATATTTTTGATGAAAACATAAATGTGAAAATAAAAGGAAAACTGGTTAAAGCTACTTATTGTGAATTCATGTGTTTAAAAATAGTTGCATGGGTAAAGCTAACACGAAGCATTGGGAAAGTGGCCCTCTGATACACACTCACTCACAAAGAGTAAACAAGAACAAACTTCTGATTAGCTTTGTTGTGCCGGAGATGGCTCTTCAAGAGTAACAGACTGACTTGTGACACTTAACTAAGTAGCTTTTACTATAGATTGTTAAGATGCTGTAAACGTAATGTTTGCCACGACGCACATTAAGTTTATTTTTGCTGATATAGATACAGTGTTGCAGCCTTTTCTTGTTTCTCATTGCCAGGGGGGTCCTACACTAAAACTTTCTCTGCCTCCTGGTGGTAAAAGTTTTGACTCACTTTCCCAAACGATCATCTAAAAAATAAGGAAGGAGTCTAAATATTTGGGGGTTATCTTGGAAAAACTACAACAATTACTACAAGCTATTCTCCAGCAAAACTGATACAAAACCAACTGCTAACATCAGTTAGCTAATAATTCCGACCTTGCTCTGTTTAACAGCACTTGGGAAACACTTAAAAAAAAAAAGAAATTTAATCATTCTGTCCCCATATGTATAAGAAGAAGAAAAAAGCTCAGTCTGCTTGCATCTGCCGATGAGATGTAATCCCAGAGGTGAAAGTCATGACAGCTAAAGGAGCACAAACAGCAGGAGCAGCTGAATTAGTGTGCAGGCTTTTCTGCTCTGCGCTGAAACTAATTATGAAATCATATGTCCACGCTCTGTTTTTCTGACAGTTTATAGCTGTGCGGGACGACGTATTTTTTTAACTATGCATATGACAGCTTTGCACGGCAAGTCTTAAACAAAAAATGGCGTTTCAATCAAATTTGAATGTCCTTTTTCTATTTGCAGAAATAGAAAATTGATTCCAATTATATGTGTTAGCCACATTTCCCAGCTCTAGGCTAGATCTATGTTATGTGACATATTGTTCCACACAGAGGAAACAGAAGGATTCACAACTCTGTAAAAACAACACAGAGAACTGGATGAAAGATTCACTGTTCATTGGATTGACAGGTGATTAACATTGAACAGCTTGTTTACACATTGCCAGTGCCTACATAAACTTTCATTTGAGTGTGTGTGATTCACAGTAATACATTAATGTATGCCTGCTAACTTTGGATTTCTGCGTGTGTTTAAAGTATACATTTACTTCAACATCTTTATTTATAAAGAACTCCTGCATCACTATAATAGACAATCATTCGATCACAGAAACACGCACACACTGCACAGTTTTTCATGCACTCGAGTCACGTAGAGTCAAGACATGACCTGTCAATCACAGAGTCCATACATCCAGCAGGGTTTCTAATTGCCTAAAATCAATCTGAAGCAAGTCGACTTGGGCTTCAGCTCTAATCCTTGCTCATCCTCATCACCGCAGACATCAAGGGCTTCAGTTTGGCCGCGTTCAAACTGCATGCGACAGCTCGGCCTCATCCGCACCCATTCGATCTAATAACCTTCAACTCCTTCACTTCAGCCCATCAGCGCAGCATGTTTTACCTTGGAGATCAAATACCGTGTGCTCCTTCTCCCCCTGGAGTATTCAAATTAAGCCGCTTCAAAGAAGGCCTGGACCCGCTGCTGCGATACAAAGACTTGTTACAGTAATTTTTTCAAAGTGGTAGCTTCTGCAAAAAGACTCCAAACTCTGCCTTTTTTTCGTCTGAGGCTGGAACTCTGCAGCGGTGTCTCTGCTGCTGGACATTTAAAAAACTTGAACTCTGCTGGAGGCAAAGAGCATCAATCAAAGTCCTCTGCAAAAAATGCTTCATTTCACACGAGTGTCTTGTGAAGGAGGCAAAGAAAAAGTACGAAATGTAACAGAACTAAGTATCTGAGTAATAAGTTTATACATGAGCCAAATGGCACATCAGTCAATAGCAGATGTACACGTGACATTACTGTGATTCTTTTGTCCAATGAGCACAGATTTGAACTTGGGCAAAAAAAACTGACTGACTTTATTATCAAAACCACTGATAAAGATATAATAATTATACTGAGATGTGGCAAAAAGTAGTGTTGCCTTAAAACCTTAAAATCCAGGGATGTCAAACTCGTTTTACATCGCGGGCCACGTCCAGGGAATTTCTTCTTTCTGTCAGTATAAGGAAATTTAACCACACATTGAATCTCTGGGATGTTTTAATATAAGAAAAAGAAATGCAATTTCAACAATATATATCAGTTTTTCTACACGATTTTAAAAAAATGCTGCTTTGGGATTAAATCATAAGAATTAAATGTGTTTTAAATTTTATCATTTTAAATTACTGTCCTTTCATTTTATCATGGAAATTTTTGTAAATTGACAGAATATCTTTATTCCTTCTTCTCTTACTGTGACTGTACAAATCAAGGAACAAGGAACTTTCTGTTATTTATTTGTTTAGCTATCTATATCTATCTATTACTTATTTATTTCTATTTATTATTTATTGTTGTTTACTTATGAAAATAAAATCTAAATAAAGTCTATTTCCTTCTTCACTGTCCTGAAGATGTACAGGGGCCAGATTGGAATCTCTGGCAGATCAATTTTGGCCCCCGGGCCTTAAGTTTGACACCTCTGGTTTAATCCCAGAGACAAGAGCCAAGCTACAGGGCTGAAAGCCAGCACTAAAGGTTCCTCTGCTGGCCACTTAAGGCTGGCTTCAAATACGAGTCAGTTCCCATAAGAGCATTAAAAAGTAGGTTTACAGCCTGGTATAACAGTTCGAGCCTCTTTTAACAGTCCTTTCATAATCACTGCATGGTGGGCGCATTTATTTCTAACTCACTGATATGGATACTTGTCAGGCTTAAAGTTACAGGTATAATGACCGACCGCTGCCAGGCATCTGCCATGTCTGACATCACCATCAACTCAAGTCATTGAACTGGACCGCTCCATCACATTTGAGCTGTTGGTGCCTTTATGGACCAGTTTAGTGTAATTACCTGACAAACAGCACGATCGGCTCTGTTGTACAAACAGTCCAAGAACTTAATGCTTCAGTTTTTGTCGAGTGGAATTCTGGCGATTTACTAATCTGTCAATAAGCACATGCCTGTGTCTGTCAAACTGCAGAAATAAATATTTTCCAAATGCTGCTTATTTGTAATGTCAGAATTTAAAGTTAATTACAACTGCAGGAAGCTTTCCAATAAGGACATACTTGAGTTTTACTTAATACAAAATTCATCAGATAAAACTAGGATTACAGGCCAAGACTGCGTTCGGTTTACGGCTATCATTCGGGCAAGAATGATTCACATTTAAAGCAGTTAGCACCGTGCCTTACCTTACAGGCTTTTTTCAGGTCGTTTTTTCTGATTCCTTGGTATTCCCCCAGAACACCCAAAACACCAAGAGTAATCAAACAGTATAACTGCACAGAGCACTAAAACACACTGCAGCACCAATATGTGAAATGGTGAGCGTATGACACTCCAGTAGTGTGAGTGTGTTTGTGTGCTGACCTGCTTCTTGAGTGGGAGTGTTGGTGAGAGGAGAGGAGGGGTGACAACAGTTGCAGAGGTTATTTTAGGCCTAACCCCATTCACACACACACACAGATACAAACACATATATGATCATGGATACCAACACACACCTCTTGGTTATATACTCTCTAAATCCTCGTCTGTCTCCTCTCACTCCACACTAAACCTTCATTTTTAGCTTAGCACTTTCTAAGCACGCAGGCCTGTGACTGTAAATAACAACTGAGTGGTTTCCATCTTAGCATAACATTTGTTTCAGACATGAACTCCTTTCATTGGTAATTTAATATTCACTCTCATGCTTCAGTAAATCTCAGTCACTTTACACTTAAGCCTTGACAGCAGTGTTGTGTCAGGTAGCTAGTAAAAACCATTCACACTGGTTCCTCCAGATACAGCAATGGTAATTTAACATGAAGGCAATTAAGATCTTAATGTGAAAAGCAAACATTGGTACATTAAATAAACTGTGTTTTTGCTCTGTTCTTCCTGGATAGCACACTGCCTGCAATACATAACTCAATATCCTGTATAAGCCCACCTCCTCTTGAGGAAATGTTTTCATCATTTAGGATGAAAACCAGCATTTGGAATTTATTGCTCCAACCTCAAGGCTTCCAACCACCTATGTGGCCCACTGATTATTTCTACCTGCACACTCCAACCTGAAAGTGCAATGTTATGTGATGAAAGCTGGCCACTGACAGGCAGGGGTCACAGTTCAGCCACGTGAAATATGATTCCTGGGGTAGAAGTCAAGAGGTCCTTGTCTCAGAAAAGTAAATGTACTCCAAGATGCTGAGGTCATTTGACCCAACACGCTGTAATTTTCTTGTGGTAAAAGCTCGGATATGAAAGTTTCAAGTTTATGTTTTTTGCATGAGGATAAATTTCTGAAGACTGGGATCTTAAATGTGCCCTCATTAAACTGATATTCTGGAAATATAAAGGTCTTGGTTAGAACTAATGGCATTTAAGTTTGAGCGGCTCAGTTCCTCTACTGCCTCCTTTCTTCGTTCCCTACTCCCTCTTCTCCTTTGCCTTAATAGCCACGCATGTTGAAAAGAGATTCCAAAATTCCTTGCGTAGCTGTGACGGTGACATCAGCAGACAGAAATACCACGACAGCTGGGAGACAGCAGGCTGGACTCTGCTGCCTCTGGGCTGTGTTCAAATGAAACTCTGTGGGACACACAGATCACATTTGCTGTAGCAAAACCTGATCATGTTCCAGAGCTGGACAACAGTGCACACAGTTTTAACAAGTGGGTGCTGTTCTTTCAAAGAAAATGTATTTTCTCCTGAAGAAGGAGTGAAAGTTTAATGCGGAAATAACTCCCAACATGTTTTTATTTTCTAATGAGTCTGTTCTCCACCAATCCCAGGTCACACAGACTGTGTAGAGTAAAGCTTAGGATCAATTTAGGATGTGGACATGATCAGCAAACTCAACATTAAAAAAACAGCAGTTAGGGAGAGGTAATAGTTCATCAAGCTTTGAGGTACATTTTCTCCCATACAGTAGGTGAAACAACATGAATTAAGAACACAGTGTACACAAAGAATCAGCGGCCATGGGTGCTTTCCGTGCATGAAAACAAACCAGATAACATTACCTCATTGTATCTGAAGGAAGATTATGTCCCAAAGAAATATATCGGACTCCCCCCACATTGTGCCCTGTCCTTATCTGCACACTGTAGTGAAGATAACTCGAACACGTCTGCATTGTGGAGTTAATAGAAGGTAAGCAATGAGAAGAAAAATAAAGGAGACAACAAGCACGTCCCCAGCAAATGTAAGACCCCACACAAAGTGAGCCTTGCTACTAGCGCCGGCAGGAGACGGAAACAACAACACAAAACCACCGAAGAAGTGAGAGGAAATGTGAGACAAGCAGCAGGCGGTAAAAACAAACATAGGTCCTGATAACTGCAAAATTTGTCACTCTATCACCTTCTACCTGTCACCAGATCACAGAAGCAGTCTGCACAACTCAGAAAAACACATAACACCCTGCTGACAGATTCAGGCCTCACATATTGCAGGTACAGTTTTTAAAATCACTTGGCTGTAATTTGCACAGTAGAAATGTTGCAATGCTCGTTAAATATTCATGTGATTTGTGTAATTTGAAACAGTTAGTGCCAAATGTAAGTACTGTGTTTGACCGGGAAAAGAAATGAGACTAACAGATTTCAACATGCTTTTCTAAGACGATGTAAAGAAATTGTAAAGACCTGTATGAAAGTTTTCGTCTGCAAAGCCAGACATTATAAAGTTTCCTAAAGATGACCGTCTCTAACAATCAAACATGTGCACACATGAAGAATTCTTGGGTGTGTATGTTGTACTGTGCAGCAGCCTCTGCCTCTCAGAGCAGTCCAGGACATTCTCCATGCAGCTGTTACACAGCGCCTGCAGCATGATGCTAAGAATGGCTAAGAGGCTGGCATACCAACACACACACACACACGCACACACACACAGTGGTTGCATCACTATAATCGTGTCCTACAGTCGCTCTGTTGCAAGGTCAGGTTATAGAAAAATGCCCTGCAGGCAAACGCATTATAAATATGATAAGGGGAGGGGGGCAGAGAGCGAGAGCAAAGGAAGGAGAGAATAAAAGAAAGAAACAAAGTGAGAAAAGAGCAGCGAGGACACGATGAAGAAGGAGACAGAACACCAGAGGCATGAATACAATTTCAAACAGCAGTCTGGCGATCTGTCCACTTCCATCTCCCGCTCTGTCGCTGAGCCTGACACCCACCAGCGCCATGTCTGCAATTAAGTCAAAGTTCAACCAACTCCAGCCTAATGCTCAGTATTGGGATACAATGCAGGAGCTCATTCTCAAAATACCGAAAAAATCTCTGATAACATATGCATATAAAGCCTTAAGTGCAATTATTTGCAGGCTAGCAGCCGAGCTGAACCGCTTAATACAAACCTGGAGTGAGGCTAGGGTGGCCAGGCTGTGTTGTAAGATTTGGAGATTTTTCAGAATTACACTTCAAAGAGTTAAATAGGAAGATTAACATTACTCTCGTGTGCAAATTTGGGCCTGTGTAAGAAGCAGGAGTCACGATGTAGTTAGCGTAACGTAGCTGGAAGGAAGGTCAACCATAGCCTGGTTCTAACTATTTCCACTGAAGCTTACCAATTAACAGGTTTTTTGTGAGTTTTGCACATCGGTATTAATTGAAATACTACGTCACAAAATAAACTGTTTAAAACTTTTATAAACAGTACTCAAAGTTTAGGGGTTCAAAAGAAATTAGACACAACCATCTGCAGGCAATTTTTAAGCCTTAATAATAACTTAAACACACAGATAGCAGTTTATTTGCCAAGTGTCCAAATTCAAGATTTCTATCACTCTTCTTAAAAAACAGATCTACATCTCTGAATGAAATAAATCAGATACAGCATGTTATTGACTAGCTTTGGAAGTACTGATGAGTGCATGTCTGTATTATTCATTTAGATGGAACTTGCCAGATACTTTAATCCTGTCATCTAAGTAGTTTCCATGACCATTAGCATTTATGGACATGTGACTGTAGAACAAATCAGGGAGAAAAATAAGGTAAAAAAGAAAAACTCGTATGGACTTTTTAAATTATTGTTGTAATTGCTGATTATATTATACTGTTAGATACCATCTGCAATCGTATCTGACGTCAGGTATGGTTAAGCAGCATTTTATACATTTCTTTCTTTCCTAACAAAACCATTTTACTAAAACGCCGTCAGAATCAGCAGTGTGATTGGCTCTGTCTCTTGCTGTAATAAAGACAAATGACCACTAGATGGAGCCGACAACCAGGGAATGAGAGCCAGTAAACCTGTTCAGTGGTGGTCGTCTGTTTACTGCTTCAGTGCTGCAGTTAGAACTATAAAGCAGCCACCTGAAGAGATCAGCGGTATGTGATGATGACAAAATAAAATTTAGCTATTGTTTGACAAAAGATTTTCTTTATATTAATTTTATTTTAATTTATGCTGAAGTATTGACTTGAAAGTTTCAAGGTCCGGTACAATGTCTCCGTGCTAATAATTTTACTCTTTATTGACTTTTTTTTTTTTACCTTCATCTGCAACATGAAATGAATCAACAACAACTGAGGGGTTGGGAGATAAAAGTTTAAGGCGATTCATTGTAGAATAAATAGAAAAGAGTCAAAGGTTTTTGTTTTCTGTGTTTCTCTGCACTGTTTTGATTTGATTCACTAAAAGCTGCTGCTCACTGACTGATTCAGGCTGCTGAGCTTTTCTGCAGGCTGTAGCTCAGACCCGACACAAACATGAACTGACGGAGGCGTCAGAACGCACACACCATCAACAACAACAGAAGGAGCCGCAGCTGTTTTTCCTTTGCAGCTCTGACTGCACAGAAACATCTCAGCTGTTTTTGTTTGGCGCTTTGATCTCTCCGTGCTTCTTTATTGTCTTTGCTGTTTGTCAGCACGGCTCCTGACAAATACGCCAAATCTCAACAAACTGTGGACAAAAGACTAATGGCAACACTAACAACCTACAATATTTGTATTGTTTATCTTTCTTTATGACTTTCCTCACGTATTTCTCAGACATTTTTGCAGTCGTTGTATAGTCAGAGTGTCACTTTAAAGACAGACTTTGAAAATCTTGGCTTTGCTGACCTCCAGTGGTGCATCACATCACTGTGATGCTGGGATGAACAGATGAACAAAAATAGAGCTTTTCAGCCTGATGCTAAGATACTCTAAAATAATGTCAATAGCAGGATTTGCTGTTTATGGTTCTGCTGAGAAATCAAGACTCATTAGTAGCTAATAAATGACATACAGCCAGAGTGACATCATTTACCCACAGAACAAAGCCAGATTTGTAACTGTGTCACACACACACAGTCGTCTCTGTGGGTCTGACCGAGTCATTTCCCAGCACTGACAGTGATGTAATCTTTAAAACAAACAGACTCGACACACGCTGTCAGATGTGCGGAGCTTCTGTGTGTCCTTTATCTTTCTGGAGGGCGACAAACAGAAGCAGAAGTGAAAAGGAAAGAATACAACTTCTGGTTCTTGCGTATTTAAGAGGGTTGTTTAAGGCTTCATGTGTTTTTAGTGTGAAGTCAGAGTATGTATGCAGTATGCAGTATTGATGAGGTGGCTGTTGTTTAGATCAGTGTTTCCCAACCACTGTGCTGCGGCACATAGGTGTGCCGTGGAAGATTTTCTGGTT
>NW_005187430.1:1494524-1506793 GCF_000239375.1 Pundamilia nyererei
TCATCACTACTGAGGTGAGGGCTACAGGGCGATAGTCATTGAGAGAAGCAGGGTGGGGTTTCTTCGGGACAGGAACAATGATGGACTCTTTGAAGCATCTTTGAAACTCTTGTCTTGCGTGTATATTATATTTAGCTTTACATCATTCTCCCTAATTTCAGCTATGCCCCAAACATCCTCCTGTGTGTGTTTAAACATCTGTCCTTCATGTTGTGTCAGAGAATTTGTGACTTCTCCCTCCTGGTTCCCAGCTCCTGTGTTTGGATCATGTTGTAATCCTGATCTTTTCTGTTGGATTTTTGCACCACTTTTGTTTTGAACTCTATTAAAAGCCAGTTCTATAGTTTCATTTGTCCGCATTATGATACACAGGATAAAATGCGTGTTTTAATAGGATTCTAAAAACTGGTTCCTCCGGTGCAATAAAAGTAAGGATTCGGAAGCTTCCAGAAAAATGTGTGCAGTTAAAAATGTTAAGAGACAACATGCATCTATAGTTGTGTGTGAATGTGCAGTCATGGCAGGGAGTGACTCAGCTACAGACCAAGCTCTCTGGCAGGAAATAGAAAATATCCCTCGCTCTCCCTCCCTCACGCATCCAGTCTGAAGCCTCAGAGCGACTCTGGGTTGAGTCCTGCAGCTGTTACTGGAAACATCGCTGCAGCTTCTGCCACTGCTGCTATGTTCTATTTAGAGAACCCATACAACAAAAATGATGCAGAGGAGAGGAGGCCAACACACCAAAGACTGAGCAAGCAGTACCAGCGGCTTGAAGGAGAGGAAGCATCTGAGTCAGTGAAATTTAAAATAATCTCATCAATAAAAGATAATCCACCTCAACTACATCTAAGCAGATTAAAACTCCATCTACATGAATGAATGAGTGTGAAGGGATGCCCTGACAAACGTGTCTATGTTTGAAGGTTGAGCTCCTGGAACAGCCTATGTCTGGCTCTCACTTACATAATACCAGAACTATCAAATAGATGTTCAGGAAGAACATCTATTTGATCTATTTATTTCAGTGAGATTCAACTGTGCTAGGATGGATGAAGAGTTTATTTAAAAATAGAGGAAATATAATCTATCCAGCTTGTTGACAACACAAAATGATTTTTTAAATTATTACAAAATCCCCACCAATTAAGTTGATGTTTCAAATGTATAATTTTGTCTAACTAAAAGTTCAAAACCTGCAGATTTTTTGGTAACTTTGTAAAAAGATGAATACTTTATTTATCCCATTTATTGAAAATTCTTTTATTTTATGATAACTGAAATTAGGCTCCAGCACTGGTTAACAAAATGCATGGATGGAAATGTAAAAAAAATAAAAATTACTGTGGGGGAAAAGTGAAACTGCTCTAGTGTCCCTGGGGATTGTTTACTCATGGGTGTGGAGTAATGTACTAGACTGTTGTTATGAAGGAGCAGCCGAGGCTGAAGGCAATGGTTTCGATTTACCAGTCAGTTTATATCTAACCTTCAAACATTTTAGCAGCTGGAATGAGTTTCCTCTGTAGGGTTACAGAGTTCAAGAGCTCAAACACGAGAGGGAATTTGGACTACAGCTGCTGCTCCTCTCCACTGATCTATCTGTGCAATATCTGGTCAGAATCAAGAGAAAAAGAGTGCCAGCAGTCATTTCCCAAAAAGTGCCGTTTCTGTCAAAGCTGTGGAAGGATTTAAACTGTTCGCAGACTGAGTATAAGCCGGACATCATTAATTCAAGCAATCAAAAATAAACAACATATTTCCTTCTTCTTACATAAATACTGATGTATAATACAGAGTAAGACCGACGGCTGGTGCTGCAGAATCTGAAGAATCTGGGGAGTGGCTGGACATAAATAAATGAACAGTCAGTAACTGAGCGAAAGCCAGTTATTACATAACATCCAGACCATGAAGAAAGGAAGGGCATCATGGGAAATTCACCACCTGGGGTCATACAGCTGAATCAGCTGAGGTTCTACACGTGTGCATGTATGCTACGCTATGCTACTGCCTTTAAATGCACCATGGTTACACAGAGAGAGACAGTGCGCGCTGACTCTAACGTTCCTGCACTGACACAAATATATACATTTCTATTTCATTCAGAACGCTAACAACATATTCAGGAACTTTCAAGTTAATACTGAAATTAAGCCTCAACTCTGATAACACCATGTACGAACATCTAAGTTACTTTTGGCTGCTCACTTATTCACACAGTTTCTCCACAGCAGGTAGCTCAACATGTCTGATTTGGACTCTTTAAGCCAGATGGACTTCCTGGCACAACCCCAAAGAAATAAACCCTTCCTTAGATCAAATCTGAGATCTTTCACTTGTAGGGCAGACTTGTAAACCACTAGTGTACACTATGGAGGCACTAATATCAGAACCTACCACTAAAATATAAATGTCAGTAATAGCTGCAAAGGGAGTGTCAAGGAGCTAAAAGGCCATGAAGTCCAGATGACAGCATGTATGAAACAACAGCTGCAAGTTAACATCTAAACATTTTTTAAAACTGAAGCTAATCAGAGATCAGCTTACTATAGCAGCCAATGAAGGATTTAATTTAATCTTAATCCCATACCACACAAACTGTCATCTCCAGCATCACAAAAGATGCTACAGACTCAAAAATGATGTTGATTCTCATCGAGCGATTCTAAATTCAACAGATGTCAAAGCCTTTTCTGTTTCCATCAAACAGAAATAAACAGGCTATCCATTCCTACCTTGAGCTGCACTAAGTGGACGTCCACGTGCCGGTTGTTGCTGTCTTGCCCCACAGAGTGTGTGAGCTGCGTCACTCTGTCACTGGTTGCTCTCAGCCACTTCTCAATCTCTGGTAGGTGTAGGACGACCTTCCAGTCGGCTCCAGTGTGGAGAGGCGGAGGTTTCTTTGACCTAAAGAAAAACATACATGCCAGACAAGACAAGACAGACAACCTCAACAATACAGACTTATAGCACTGCTACAGAATTACCTCGTGATCTTTTCCACAGACTTACTTAGACCTTAAGAAATAGTGTATAACATGAGAGAAAACACATGAATTGTTATGATCATCACTCTGGCTAGCTTTATACCTCCGGGAGTTGTCTTGTCCCATGTGAGGTCCTTCAGTGAGGCTTCCCTGACTGGGGCCTGGGCCCGGTGAGGAAGAGCCATCCTTCGACTGAGGCTCCAGGCCGAGAGGGGGAACAGTGATAGCAGCAAGTGAGCTCGAGGTGCTGGGGTCCAGGTTCGGGGTGACAGGAGTGACAGAGGTGAGCATCGGCGAGGCTGGCTCAGGGGCCACCGGTGAGAGAGCTACGACACTCATGGTGTTGGAGAGAGGGGAGGTACACAATTTCTAATGTGGGTTCACAGGACTCACTGAATAACACTGGAGAGAGAAGAACAGAGAGTATATAAAGGTCAATAAAAGCATCGAGATTCAGAGGAAGAACAAAAACGAAGGCTAAGGGACTGACAACAAACACTGCATCTACAACAGACACTAGAATAGCACAGTGGGCAGAAAAACTAATACTGAAAAATTTGAAAACAATAAGACGGGTTTAATTAACAGGGCTGCACCATCAATCATTTGTAATACTATATTTATATTTAAAAAACATTTAAAAGGCAGAAATGCTTTTCTTGACTGAATATATATTAAAAGTGGATCATTTTTAGTGAAAAATATCTTCAGACAATCATATATGAATGTTAATATTTTTCTAAAAATATATCAAAGTAATTCCTTCACAAAACTGATCAGTAATTTTTAAAACGCATTTATGAGTTTTAATACAAGTGCAACTTTGAATATTAAGGCTAGGTGGGAAGCTGAGATTGGCACTCAAATTTCAGAGGAGACTTGGGAAGAGGTGTTCGGTGAAGCCCATCTTGTGACTAATTCGGGGCTGTGGAGAGAATTTAAATGGGAGGTGGTCATAAGATGTTTTAGAACCCCAGAGATGATTCCTAAAATGAACCCTACAACTCCTGACACTTGTTGGCGAAATTGTGGTACTCACTTAGGAACCCATTCACACATATTCTGGTCATGCCCAAAAATTTGCTCATTTTGGAATGACGTATTTAAAGCCCTGAATACAGTCTTCCAATAACCATTAACAAAGAACCAACAGTTTGCCATTTTAGGGGTATTACAAAAGGGTTTTACAGGAAACAATAAAAAGTATCTCTTAAGAATCTTGCTTACAGCAGCACTAAAGTGTATCACCATTACACGGCTAAATCTTGACCCACCTTCATATAATATGTGGATTGATAAAGTAAGAGAGATTTATACTTATATGCTCTGCGGATTCAGAGAGAATTGTTCACCGAGCGTTGGCGACCCATACATGCTTTATCGTTTCAATAAACTAGCATAGGTTTGTTTCGTTTTGTTCATTTTTGCTACTAAGATTGTCACATGTTATTTAATATTATATTAAGGTGTTTTTTTGTTGTTTTTGTATTGTTTTGTGTTTCCTTTTTGGAGTTTTTATTTTAATTTGTACTTCTACATTGCTGTTCCTGCTCCTGTATCTGTTCAACGTGTGAATATTGACAAGTACAAGTTGTAAGGTTGTGAACTATAATAAAAATTGAGTTTTAAAAAAATCATATATGAATGAATAAATATTGCTTGCTTTATATAACAATATCCAAGTTTACAATTCGCTTTCATGGTTTTTGCATTTAAAACTGCTGTTGCCTATCAAACAGGTTTTGACTTTCTCACAAAGCCTGTGATGGAATATTTTTAAACCAATTCTTTATATTATACATTTGATCCCCAAAAACACGAAGTAACAGGAAAACACAGATTTCTGTAAAATAAGGCAACACAGTAATATCGTCTCAGCTGTATGTAGACCAACTCTGTTTATGTATAATAAAGTCTCAAGATGTATCATTAACCTGAAAAAGCCAGCAATTTAACAGAAAATTAAACATTAATTGTAGTAAATGTTTTATATTTAGAGGTCAAAGTGCCAATAAGACGTCTACAGAGTGAGTGACGAGCCAATTAGAGAAGTGACCTTTTCACTGGTGATTCTGTTGTCAAGCTGTGGAAGTACACAAACACCGATATAAACTGCCCTCCGACTGGCATGTAGATGACGATGAAGCAGCTGTTCGCTCACAGACCTGCACAGTTACAGTTAGGAAAAGCATGTAAGGTACATAAACAAAAAAGAAAAATGCAAAGTAAACTAAGATAAAACGAAGTATAAAAATGAGAGCTACGTCAAATGATTTTTTACGAAATAAAAGAATAAACAGGAGAGAATTATTGCCTTCAACACACTGAGCAAAGATGCATATGTGCTCCCTCTTTCCCTCTTCATCATCACTTATTATTCTATTATTCTGTCTTCTTTCCATCTTCAGCTCTACAAAGCCTTTTCCATTCTTCCAGTCCATTCACCTCCTGACATAAAGCATTCAATTAAAACACTAAATACCACACAAATCTTGTGTAGTTTTATGTTTAAATTTCCATCTACTATCAGATCTGTTCATAGACAGCCGGGGTAATTCCCCATGAACCTGAACATAGGAGGGGCGCAGCCAAAAGGAGCCCCTCCTCTGCATTATACTGGATGCTCATATTCTCAGTCTTGGAGTAAATTTGAATTCTGTTCAATCCTATTCAGTTTTATTTATATAGCGCCAAATCACAACAACAGTTGCTTGAAGGTATTTATACTGTAAGGTAAAGACTGCAATAACACAAGCAAGAACTTGGTGACAGTGAGAAGGAAAACTCCCAGGATGAGTACACTACCAGCACTTTGGCTTCCAGCACCATTAGTTGGTGACTTTGCTGAGTCCAAGGCCCGAACGATTACGTTTTCGTGTTTTTAAATCAGATATTGGGTCTGTACATGTGACACTATGGTTTTTTCATATTGTGAAATGTGCTGCAAAACAAACTGAGGTACACTAACTGTGTTACTAAAGGTTAAATTACTTAAGGGTAAAATTAGTGCAGGATAAACAGGTTGTTTTGCTGTGCTGTCATTACTGTTTGTGTACAATAGAAAGACAGCACAATCAGTGTACTGTCAGTGTAGAGGATCGAAATCTGCCAGGACAACTCATAAAACATCTGCTGACATCTGGTTAAATTCAGTTGTGCACAGCCACAGAGAGCAGCAGGTCAGCTGATCACACACAAAGAAAATCTACTGGAGCTCTCAATAGAAATTATTGTGAGTTGTGATTCCTTTATCAGAATTTAAATTTAGACTGAAATAAGGTTTGCCTTCCTATCGCCTAATATTAGACTAATAATAATTTAATTATTACGTTAATGTCACAGTTAGTTTTGCACAAAGACAGGTGGTAGAAATGTTCTTCTACTTCCTCACTTTGAGTACATTTCAGGGTGCTTTTTCACTTTTACTTGAGTAAAAGAAGTTGAATCAGTACTTCAACTTTTACTGGAGTATTTTTCAACACTAGTATCTGTACTTCTACTTAAGTAAAGAGTGTGTGTGCTTTTGCCACCTCTGCAAAGCTGAAAATCTCAAAAATGGCAACAAGTACAAGAACGTTGTGGACCCAAAGGGAAAAAAGAGCAAAGTCTATATATCGTGTATTTTCCAGTCTGTACAGTTCTCATGTCTTGCTGTGAAATACACTCCACCTCCATAAAAGTTCATGTGAAAGAAGTTGTGTCTTGATCTTCTACCAGAACTGCACAAGACAAACCAAGGAATAAAATCTCCCTTTTAAAAGAATTCCTAACAAACAACTGCAGACTCAAACTAAGAAGGAGACAGGAGACACAGGAACAGTGACAACACTGGAATACAAAAACATTAAGGATTGTATGTATTATGGTAGGGCATTGGTGGGCAACTCCAGGCCTCAAGAGCCGGTGTCCTGCAGGTTTTAGATAACACCCTGGGTCAACACACCTGAATCAAATGATTAGTTCATCACCAGGCCTCTGGAGAACTTCAAGAAATGTTGAGGAGGTAATTTAGTCATTTAAATCAGCTGTGAATTAAATCTCGAGGTGTGGAGTTGGTCACCCCTGTTGTAGGGTCTACCTTACAATATAAAGTGCCTTGAAGCGGCTGCTGTTGTGATTTAGTGCTGTATAAATAAAACTGCATTTATTTGAACTGAAGGGAACTTACAGAAAACTTTCCTGATGAATCAGTGGGCTGGACAAGACTGAGTAGTCCGAATACTTCAAACTTTCTCCCAGGTGTGCAGCTGTTCCACTGTCTAGAAAATGTCTTATTGGTCAGAGGACAATCTCGACTGCTATTAAATCTTTGTGCCCTGTCAATAAGGAAGGATCTTCTGTGTATAATCCACCTGAAAACTTGGAACTAAAGATCCAGTGTGAGGTCTTTTATAAGACACAGCCAACAATTTGGCTATTTATTGTCATTTAATGACATAAAATTATATGTGGCTCAGCAAGCCACAGCCTGAAAAGATCACGTGGACCCTCATGTGCACTCATCGCTCGCAGGAGGTGCCATAGAGGTTGGATGTGATGTGTGTGAGGTGACGTTCAATGGCAAAGACGCTGAGAGTCCAATCCATGAATGTTGAGACTGCCTATTGGGACGGGAACACCACCACTCTGGAATGGTGCCATGGCTGCAGTGATGCGGATGCTATACCAGTCTGTTGTGGTGAAGAGGGAGTCGAGCTTAAAAGTAAAATTATGACATTGCCATTCCTTACCCTCATCTACTGCATGGTCACAAGCTCTGAGTAGAGACCAAATCAGTGAGATCACAGATATGAGCTTTCTTCACAGGGTGAGAAGCTCAGTCATTCAACAGAGACAGAATAAATCCCCGACTCTTAAACATCAAAAAGAACACAGGACGCAGGACAGCCACTGCAAGCGATTTATAGAATACGATACTAGACATGAAACATATAATTATTTAAAATGAGCTCAATCTTAAACATTTGCAGGAGTTATATCAAACCATTTAACACTAAAGGGGTCATTTTTCTACAGAATAGTTATTTTAGTTTTTTATGCACAATCATTTTCCAATAATACAGTTTTATTTGTACTGAGGTGTTTTGTTACTCTTTTCCTAATGAAATGGTTTGATAATTTCCTCCACCTCTTGTCATTGTCAGTTAATAGTAAATAATTTTTTATAAGATATTTGTAATATAGCAGACATTTATGTAACTATAGTAGTAGTAATATCTCACAATTATTCAGCCAGGAAGGAGTGCAGAAAGGTGAAGATGTCCATGTAGAGTGCAGACGTGCAGTGAAAAAGGTACATTTTAATCTGCTCCAGTTTATCTTGTTAAACTAATAATTAGTGGAGCTTTTAAGGGTTGCGTTTCTGTAAAAGTCCCCGCAGACCACTGCTTTAGAGTGACTCTGGCTATGTCGGTTAGTGCTAAACTTGGTTTTGGTTAATAGGAATGAAAATAATCCCTCCAACAGCAGGAGCTCATTTTGAAAAGACGGAGGGAATGTTGTTATTCCTGAATTCTCTCTGCTTTACTGTAAGTGACTAAAAAGCAGACGAGTTTTAAGGTGATCACATGAAACACTGCTAAACTTAGCAGTGACTATATTATATCAACAACTACATTTGTGTCCTTGGCTGTAGTTAGATACCTGATAAAAGATAAGAAATGGCTACTACTAATCCAGCTGTCATTTTCAATTGATTGCTGAAAAATATTTCCTGTTCAGCTCCAGCGCACACGTCATCTAACATGCAGGAAGCTGGTTACTGTTACTGCTCTGCTTTGGCTCCAGGGTGAATTTCCTTCATACTTTGTAGGGTTGATAATAAAAGAAAAAGAAAGAGAAAGCAGTGCAAATTACAGAAAACTAGCCATTAGCTTCATATCCAGTTGTTCAGTGATGACACGACGAATCCTACTTCCGGGCCTAAAGTAGTCTGCGTTTAATATGGCTTTTGTGTTGTTAACATGTTTAATGTTATGTATTTTCTTCTATTTGATCTCAAAAAGCTCCTAAAACAGTCAGTGATCACTGTTGACCTCCCTCGGCTTTTATTACCGCTAATCGTTTATTTAAGCTCAGTTTTTAAAACCTTAGGATGTAACTACAGCCCAGCCCATGCAGCAGTATATGAATGACTAACCTCGTATTGTGGATGGATTATCTCAGTTGTTCTCCTGGCTGAAGTTTGGTCCTTTTACAGCATCCTGCCATGCGATTACATTTGTTCCTGACCACCGAGAAAACTCACGTTAACTTTTATCGAGTGGAAAAAAGTTAGCTTGTTCATATTATGCTAACATAGCTGTGTCGCTAGCGGTCCCGTAGCACATCATTATATACCAGCTAGCCCAACTTCAGTAACCCTACAAACGTCACTGCTGTTTAGATTTCTGTCTTCATTTATGTTGGAAGTGATAACAGAGCTGTACGTTTTAATTTGTTTCCAAACCCCCGCAGTCAGGATATGCTATATTGTATTTAGATGGAAGATAGCGAGCTAACTCCCTGCTAACTTCTAACTCCGTTAAATGTCATAAATTCCGTTTTCATGGATGTCTGGATGTTAAACTCAATTGTTACACCTGGTAGAGCAGAACGCTGATCATTTTATTAAAGATGAAAGACTTTAGACAGTTTTTCAACTCTCAGTAATGCCATAGTGATCGTTTGATATATGGACCTGCAGCGGAGTTTAGGTCCAGACACGGCTAGTGACGTCAGACTGAACGATCGGATTGGTAACTATATACAGATGAAGCACATAAGCACACAATCGCAAATAAAGCGCAGGTCATGTAAATGTGACATAGGAGCCGATTATCTGTGATCAGTTGTAAGCGTGTTATGGAGTGAATTATGCAATGCCAACCTTTTACTGGAATCAGCTGAGGAAAAAAAACGAAAGTATCTTTTCATTTGACGGCGCATGCCAGAGGATGCAGCAGTAATAAGCTAATAGTGGAGCTCTCCAACTGTGGCCATCTGATGACTACAGAAGATTTAGAAAAGACGTTTTAAAGACACTTTAAAAGGAGGAACTGAACTGTCTGTCCAGAGATTCCTTGTGCTTTATTTTTTACCTACTCAGAGTTTCTTATCTGGAGCTTTTGGTGTTTGGAGAACTGCTACTGTTTACTTGGAGGTATTGGATGTATTTTAGGCCTGTTTTCAGAAGCTTGACTCGGGAGCAGAAACGTGACTGAGAGGTTTGAGGCAAGAAGAAAATGGAATCTCAGCCTGAGGCCAATCTCAAATGTCCAATCTGCCTTGAAATCTTTCAAGATCCTGTAATCCTGTGGTGCAGCCACAGTTTCTGTAGAGCGTGTCTTCAGAGATGGTGGACAGAGACCTCTGCTACATGTCCAATTTGCAGGAAAACATTTTTACAAGGCGATCCACCACAAAACTTGGCTCTAAAGAATCTTTGTGAGGCCTATTTGCTGGAGAGAACTCGAAGATTTCACTGCAAACTGCACAAGGAAAATCTGACACTCTTCTGTGTGGACAATCTTGAGCCAGTGTGTGTTGTGTGCTTGCACTCAGAAACTCACAAGAACCACAGATTCAAGCCCATCAATGAAGTTGCTCAGGATTACAAAGAGGGACTCCGGAAACTCCTCAAGCCTTTACAAGAGAAAAGTGAGCTCTTAAACACCGTTAAGGAAGACTTTGACCAAACAGCTGAAAATATTGAAGTTCAGGCTCGAGACACAGAGAGGCAGATTAAGGATGTGTTCTCGATACTTCATGAATTTCTCCAAAAAGAAGAGAGAGCAAGAATTGGTAGCCTGAGAGACGAAAAGCAGCGTAAGAGTCGAATGCTGAAGAGGAAGACAAATGTTCTGAGCAGAGAGATTGCAACTCTTTCGGAGACAATCAGAGAAACAGACGAGGCGCTAGAAGCAGAAAATATCTCCTTCCTGCGGAAATACAGCGCTGCAGCTCAAAGAGTCCAGCATTCCCTCCCAGGTGTTGAAGAACTAACCCCAGAAGCTCTGATAGACACCGATAAACACCTGAGCAACCTCTCTTTTGCCATCCTCGACAGCATGAAAGATATGATTTTCTCTACTTTTAAACCTGAGCCGTGCCATCCCAGCTATCTACAGGCACCCGCTTACTACGATAACCACAGGGTAGCTCAGACCAGGAGGCCAATGAGTCTTGCGCTGCCAGAGAGTCAAGCTCGAGAACTCAGTCATATGCTCGACAACAAAGTCTTCCCACCACCACTCGCAAATCCATTATTCCCACGCCAGCCTGCTCAAGCTTCCGTGAGTAGTAACGTTCTTGGAAATGCAGGAGGTTGGGATTTGAGACCTGCAGCAACTTCAGTGTGCAATGAAGAAAAAAGTATGCGTGGAAAGAAATTCATATTCCCCAACATATTAAAGCAAAAAAAGTAAAGGACAGCTTGGATGTAAACAGATTTTTTTTTTTTTCATGTTAAGATGTATGTAGAATTCCTGATATTTGTCATTATATATAAATCAGTATGATTTGCTAGTTTATTAATTGCACCCAATTTACACAGTGGGGTAAATTAAATCCTCTTCAAAGCCTCGCAGCACAATTCAAACTGACCGCAAAGTTGATTTATTACACCTGTAAAAGTACATTAGGTTGACTATCTTACTTTTAGAGGGATGAAACCAATAAAGGCATATTGAGTGTTTCTTTGAAAAGAATTATTTATTAACAGTTGTCACTTTTGTAAAGTTTATGTGTTAGATTTTGTCGTTTTGTGTGAAAGGAACTAAATCTGACAGGATGTGAAAGCAAGCAGAATTTGAAAAAAGCTTCTGTAACCTGTTGTAATCAAGAATAAATTGATGATGTATTTGATTGTTACCATGTGTAATTACTGAGTACTGTTTAAAATAAAAATGTGTCGCTCCCCCATTAACACCCAAGACAGGAAACACGTCAGAGCCCTCAAAGAAGCTGTTTGATGTTAGATGAACTGTGAGAAGAGGAAAAGTGAGGAACTGAGAAGGAATATCAGCTCTCTGAGAAACAGCAAGAGCTGGAGGACGGTGTGTCCAGACTGAGAGCTGGGGAAGGACAGCAATTTAGTGTTTTTACACTAAATTCTTGGTCTAGTATTTGGAGCACCCTAGTGTGTGCTCTGAAAACACACTGATTTAAAATCAGCAAACAACAGCGGGAACATTTCGATATTTACATTTTTATTCATATGTTTTATGTCAAACTTGATTTCTTAATTTTTCAGCACTGCAAAGTCTTCTTAGTTGTTCAGTTACAACTGAACAACAACAACAACAA